>NW_024872647.1:0-20359 GCF_019054845.1 Dipodomys spectabilis | reverse complement strand
CCAAGCGACTGGTTATGGACACAGGGGAGATACAGGATCTTCCCATCCACCCACAAAGAAAAAAATCAAGGTGTAAGGTCTGAACAGGGACACCTCTCTCCTTCTTGGCTAAGTTTCTGCCCATTATCTGTTACCTAGGTAACAGTCAGTCCTGGAAGCAGTCACCTTCCCCTCCTGGTAGGTCCCACCCTGGGCCACCTCTGGTCACATGCCTCCCATCTGACCTTAGAAGGGTCCCAGACCATGAGATCACATCTGGATCCAGTGTGTCCACACCTATTCCTGACCCTGACCTAGATAAATTCTGGCCCAGAGGGGGTCGTGCTCCCTTTCCGTTTCAGCCATGCTTCTCCAGCATGCATTTCAGGGGCAGCAGTTCTGTAAATAAACATCTTTTCCTGCCCGAATAGCGCATGGTGTTCTCTTCATTGGTTACCTAAGGAAACCTACCTATTTAATATACCTTACATACAGTGCCGTCAGTCAGATGAGGTTTTTGAGTTGGAAATGTTAGAATTTCCTAACCACCCCTTTTCTGCTAAAGGTAGAGCTGTGGCTCAAATGAAAGACTGCCAACCTTCAGCAAAAAAAGAAAAGCAAAAGAACCTAGGCTCTGACTTTAAGTCCTAGTACTAGCACACAGATACTATATATATACTATATGCATACATATATACATATATGTGTGCTAATATGTAAATTATATATGTATGCATATATAGTTATATAATAAATTATTTGCAAGTGTCAATTATATACAAGCAAGCATTTAGTCTTGCTCTTAAAAACAGAATCATATACAATTATGAACTTCTGTGATTTATAAGAGCTGACATAGATAGAAATGTAAACGACCAGACTAGGAAATTAGTAGAATGATTTTTGTTATAGAATAGACTGTATGCACAAGATTAGGAAAATGGTACTATGTCATATCCCAAAACATTGAAAGCAAAAGCATAATAGTACAAGAAATCACATTTAGACATGGACTATGCCACTCAGACAGGTAGATCAGGAAAATATGATAGCTATATGCATATAAATATGCATATATGTGTATGTACATGCACAGTGGAATTTTATTTATCCATTAGAAAGAATGATAATGCATCATTTGCAAAGAAAGAAAAGAAATTGGGGGAAATCATGTTAAGTGAAATAAGGGAAGAAAGTCAAACCCAGGGAGATAGGTTTTCTGTTATATAGGAAGGTAGACATGATCTGGATCAATACATATGAAGAACTTAGGGTGGAATCCAAGTATAAACCTAGGTATGAACTGAAATATGGTTGGTTTACAGAAGAATTCAAATAATGTAAGTCCTTAGACTAGCTAACTCACATTCTAACAAAATAAACACCAGAAATCACACCAGAAATCAAGTACTCAGAGGTAGGACTGGGATCAAGGTAGGGAGAAATAGATATATGAAGCAATAAAGTGGGGAGAAATGCAGTGATCTAACTTAATGCATATCCTACCAAAATGAAGAAATTGAGGAAAAGGTGGTAGTGAAAGCACTGGGGAAAATTATGAAAGAGTTGACATTGATCAAGATCCAGTGTACTCATGTACACTGTTCTTACGTATTGAATGTCAACTCCTATGTACAAGTGAAAATCAAAATAAAATTTAAAAACCCAGTACTTGGTTTGCTCATGGGAATATTAAAGTAATGGTGGTTCTCTGCATAACTAACCAAGAATGGAGTTCAAGAAAATAAATAGCAGAAAGGGAAATTATGTTCAGCTGGGGAAGAGGTTTAAGAGGGGGTAGATTAATGAAAAGAGGAAGGGATGGCAAATACTATCATTCTATTAATGATACATAGGTAAAAATGGAACCAGGTAACTTGGAGGATGGGTAGGATTGGGAAAGATGGCGTAGATCAATTTAATACTAATCAAGATGCATTACACTAATAAACTCGTTGAATTGAAACCTCTTTACACAACAACTTCATGAAAAATACAAATGAATAAAAATAAAAACAAGGATTAAATTTGTACTTCATTTTTTGCAGTACAAGTAATATATAATAAGCTATAGTTTGTACAAAATGCAAAATTAATAAGCTACATGACAAAATAGGAAACTGGAAATGTGGGTAACATTGCCTTTGGAAATAATTCTAATTTGGAAATAATTCTAATTCTGAGGCCCAGGTGGAGGTCCTTCACCAGATCCTCTAAGCTATACTGGGAGTTAGCTCGGACTCCAGGCCATCCTCACATTTCTCCAGGTCTCTCATGAACCAAAAGGCCACAAAAGTTGACTTGAGAAACAAGGAGAAATGAAAGTAGCAGAAGAAACATTGGCTGATGAAGCAATTAGAAACTTTGGATGAAAATGAGCTCAGAATATCTCCTAGGACCACTCATATCATTTGGGAGTCACATCATAAAATTAGGGAATAAATGTAATGAATTACTACCTAAATTAGTAACTTCATTGCTCTTACCTCAAGTGTTCTGTCAAAAGATAGGTGTACTTCCTCTATATTGATGAGGAAAAGAGAGCACATTCTTTCGTCACAAATTTCTACTGAGTATCTTCATCCAAAGTAGAGATTGTTCTTACTCTCTACTTCTCTGTTACTTTCCTTTGCTGGTTCTAGCAATAACATTTGAAAGTGTTAACATCTTCAAACATAATTACATTTTATTTTAATCCATTTGTTATCAAATAAAACAAATTTTGGGGAAAATCTGTCTATGGTATATTTTCTTCCATGGCATATTTATTTGATGATATTAAGAATTATTTTTTATAGTTTCATTTTTAAAATTTGAGCAAAATGTTTTGTTAAATTAGTTGCACATTTTTCCTATTTTCCATCTCTGTATACGATAAGATATATCTTGACAACACCTCATATGTTTTCTTCATCTACTTTCCTCCTTTCCTAAACACAGATTCATTGTGCATCTTCACAGATTCACATAAGCTATTTTGGCGATATTCTCTCTCCTTCACATTTCTGATCCTCCAGTGAATTCTTGCTATTACATATACTCAAGACAGATCCTGTTCTATCTTCTCATAAATATTTTAATGGTATTTTATGTTTTGGAATGTGTTTCATCAGTGTACATCAAATATGCATATGCTTCAGTCGAGTTGATCATACAGATGAATCTGTTTTTCTAACCTCCATCCATCTTCTATCATTCAACAGCTTTTGATGAATCTCATTTTATATCTCTTTATTCAACTTTTCAAGATAATTTGTTATTAAGCTTCTAACATTGTCTTTCCCCCAATTGTTGCCTTCTTAAAAATTGCTTCAAATTAGAACTATATATGATTGTCCCGTATGTGTTCACTGATATATTTAAAATTCAGTCTACCATCCACATATTATAGGATATCTTTAACCTTTGTAACTGCTCTGAAAATCATTATGGAGGTTCCCCATGAAAGCAAAAACTCAAAGCCATAAAACCCAGTGAAATTAGGATTGTGTATATCCAAAAATATTTTGAAATGAAATAGTAGATGCATTCATTTCTCATATATCCCAGTGTATGTTTATAGCTATGAATATCACATTTTCTTTATTCCCTCTTTCTGGTGCACCTAGGTTGACTGTAGAGCTTGATTGCTATGAATACTCCTGCCATTAACATGGATATTCATGTTGAATTATATTCCTTCAATATGTATCCAAGTTGTTGTAAAGGTCATTAAAATGTCCTTTGGCATTTTCTAAACTTCCATTCTGAGCTCCATATGGGTTGCACTAGTTTATAATGCCACAAAACTAAATATAGTTCCTGATATATTTCAACCTCTCCAGCATTTGCTTTTGTTTGTTTGAGTTGTGATAAGTATTCTGATGTGTAAGATGGAATCTCAGTGACTTTTTGATATATATTTCCTTTGTGGATAAGAATTTCAAATATTTCATTTATTTATTAAACATTTACATTTGTACTTCATTCCTAATCAGTGTCTTTCTTTTTTTTTTTTTTTTTGGTCGGTCGTGGGGCTTGAACTCTAGGCCTGGGCTCTGTCCCTCAGCTCTTCAGCTCAAGGTGAGCGCTCTACCACTTGAGCTACAGCGCCACTTCCGGTTTTCTGGTGGTTTATTGGAGATAGGAGTCTCACGGTCTCTCCTGTCCCGGCTGGCTTTGAACCGTGATCCTCAGATCTCAGCCTCCTGAGTAGCTAGGATTACAGGCGTGAGCCACCAGTGCCAGGCTCTTTTTTGTTCTTTGATCAATTTTTACCTTTTAGAATTTGTGATTTTTTTCCCATTCCAACTATTCACCTGAGTAAAAAATAAATTTCACTACAGTGATGCACAATTTACTAAAATCAACCGATTGTACATTTATAACACTGTTTTTTTTTTTACAACCAGGCAATTATGTCAATAAAGATGTCGAACATCTTTCACTAGAAAGATAGATTGAAAGAATAGTATCTCATATTAGCCCTAAGCTAATCTCAGAATTAAGAGTCACAGCTGAGGCCCCAAGAGTTGGGCTAAGTAAAATGCACTAACACAGTAAAACAGCCTTTAAAGTGATCAAAGGGCTTCATAAGTTTTTAAAAAGGCACCACCTTCAACAAGAAAATGGTGAAGTTCACAAGCAGACCATAGGAATCTGAAACATCAAGAAGACCAAAGGATAAATGTATACAGAAGGACAACTTTAGAATGTTGACTCAGAATTGGGATGGGGGGACAACCATTAGATACCAATGCTGAAGGGAAGAAGTGTTTTACCTCAAACCTCAGCTGTGTCTGACTCTCTCACACCACACAGACACAGACACAGACAGACAGACAGACAGACAGACAGACACACACACACACACATACACACACACACACACACACACACACACACACACAGAACCCCAGGGGCAGTTATATCTGGGACAATGAAGCTTTTGTCCTCTTCCTTTTAGATAATCAAATGTGATGTTGTGGTTGGCTCAACAGCTGCCCCACACCTGAGCAGGAGGAGGGAAAGGATGCCTTAGACTGTAGGATGGCCTTGTGTACCCCTGGCTTCCTGTGTAAGAATGCAGTTTGTGGTCCCCTAGGCAGGGGTGGCCAAGCTGAAATGGGGGTACACTTTGCCTGGAGGATGGCACCCCAGAGCCCTGCATGCATGGTGAACCGGGCTTGGGAAGCCCTGTGAGCATCTCTGATGGCCTCTCAGCGGTGTGGAGAAGTTGACACCTGTAGTTGGACATGGCAGGAAGCAAGAGGACAGCAGGAATCCTGAAGGCAGGAGAGGCTCAGGAGTGAATGTGACTTTCTGTGGAGAAGCTTAGGCCACACTAAGGAAGTTCCCAGCCTGCACGAGGCGGCCACTGCGCAGGTCCCCAGATTCCACACCCGGTCTTGTCACCTGGTTCTGATCCAGAGCTGGAACCTCCCCAGCTTCCCTGGGCTCAGAGCAGCAGGAGCAGTGAACTCCAGGCATGCTTCCTACACCCGTCCATTGTAACTCAACGATTACAGTCACAATTCTTCTTTCCCTGGTATCCTAGTCTCTGCTACTGTGTTCTACATAATTCATAGTACTATGGTTCCAACCACCTGATCCCTGACACCCCTGACACTGATACTGCATTCCCTAAGAAAAGAAAGACAGAGAGGGCACAGCCAGTAGATTTGGGTCCTGCTGGCCTCTTGCAGGCACATTGGGACAAGTTATTCCTCAGGTATTTAACATGAGTGACTAACTAGACGTGGAAAGGAAAGAGGTTATACCGAGGTGACTAAAATGTAGAGTCATCAACATATTGGCTGCTAAGAAAAGAAGGCCCTAAGGTAAAAGTTAATGAGAAAAGAAAATTTTACAAAGAATATTGGAGATGATGCAATAGGTTTTGCTTAGTCTCTTATACTAACACAGATATGTGACTTTTGCATTTCAAAAATTATATGAAGATGCATATATGTGATATATTAATTTATGAAATAATTGCATATAATTAATGCTGTTCAATATTTTATGCTCTGTGATTGTTAACTCATGAGTCTACCATTGTCAATAAGAATTGAGTTATTAACAAATGGAATTTCACTGTCAAATACTATAAGATTACTGATGCTAGTACCAAAATTAAAGCTAGAACAGTAAAACTTAATAAAGCTACAAGTTTGAAAGGAGGGGGCTAGTGTTAAGGGCTTCTTCACCGTGGAATCTGGGAAGAATACAATGTGTTTTGCTGAATTATTAGTTTTTTTAAACCTTGTTAGAAATCAGAACATTATTTTTATTCTTGCTTTTTTGGAACTCTTTAGTGAATGGTTTACAAAAAAATTATCAACATGACTTTGAAAATTCACTAATGTGAATTATCAGATTAGCATTATATGCAAAGCTGCCCTGAGATGCAGGCAAGCTGGATTCCTTTTCTATTAAATTAATGAAATAAGCTTAGCTTTGAATGGCTGGACAGTCCATGACATTTGTTCCAAAACAAGAAAAGATACAGGAGAAAATAAAAGAGGAAGGAGACCCAAGTCTCCTGAAATTAGCAGAAATATATAGAAATATAATTTAAAAATTCACAGTCCAAAGCAAACCCTGGCAGGAAAGTCTGTGAGACTCTTATCTCCACTTACCCGTCAGAAAAGAGGAAGTATTGCTGTGGCTCAAGTGGTAGAGGGCTCCCGTTGATCTGAGTTCAGGAACATGTTAACACTCAGGCCCAGAGTTCAAGCCCCACAACTGACAAAAAGAATTTTAAAAAATTAAAGCATCAAACAACCTGAAGATGTTCTTCAGAATAAAGAGTGTGGCATTATGCATTTACATGACTAAGTCACTTGCGATCTATTTTACCAGGGGAGGTGGGTGATTTGTTTGTGTGCCAAAACCTGAAAAACTATTTTGCACTTTACCAAGGAAGGAGGGATTTGAGGAATGGGAAAAGTGTTTGGTGGCCTTTCCTTTGGGTTCAGTGACTGTTTTCTGGAGTCAAATTCAGAGAAATTCCACTGGTACTCCTACTTGCATGAGGAGCTAAGGATCCATGCCTTGGAAGTGGTCTTTGGTCTCTCCTTGGTATGGTTCCAACTTCCACTGGCTAATCCAAGTCCCACTTCAGGACCTCAACATCTTCTTTTCATGAAGGGAAGGAATGGGGTGTTTGTTCCATCAATCCTATTTAGGGAAATCATCAGTGATCCTTCTGGCAATCCTCAAGCTGACAGAACCAATATCTTCTCTTTATAGGAGAAGGTGTGTGTGTGTGTGTGTGTGTGTGTGTGTGTGTGTGTGTGTGTGTGTGTGTGTGTGTGAATTGTGGGGCTTGAATTCAGAGTCTGGGCGCTGTCCCTGAGCATTTTTGCCAAAGCTAGTGCTCTACCAATTTGAACCACATTACTACTTTCAGTTCTGGTGGTTACTTGAAGATAAGCGTCTCCTGGAGTTTTCCTGCTTGAGCTGGTTTGAACCTCAATCCTCAGACCTCAGCCTCCTGAGGAGCTAAGATTATAGCCCTAAGAAACCTGTGCCCAGCTAAGGGAAGTCCCTAACAGGATGGTCATCTGAATGCCAATTAACCATTCTTATCATTCTTTGTCTGATGCACAGTTAGACTCTAATTCTGGCCATGTACTTACTAATAAGTTGTTTAACCCCTGTGTTTCCATATGAGAAAATTAACAGTTAACTGCTCAGAGCAGTTCAGAATTCAGTGAATTAATGCACAGAGGTTCTATAAAGAGCAGATGTTGGCACACAGTAATACTTGAGAAATGTTATTTTTTATAACAAAATACAAGTTGTGACAGTTATCCTCACATATTAGAACACATAGGACAAGGAACATTTCACATTCCTCTAAGGAAGCAACATCTAAAAGAAGAGCAACTGTGATTGTCAGTAAAAAGAAAACGTTATTGGGTATATAGTATTGAATTCATTCATCTAGAGTTTCTATAACTGAGAAGTACACATTATATATTATTGAAAGTAGCAATGTTAAATCACTATTTAAACAAGGCTGAGACCAGCCACTGTCACTGTCATTTGATATAGTTTTTCCAACTTTCAAAAGCTTGACAAGAGAGTACAGAAACAAGGATTTCTCAACATAGTTGGCCAACCTGGCTGCTCTATAGGGCAGCACCAGCAGTTCAACTAGATGCTTAGTAACAGCTACGGCCAGCGGATATTTTGACTAGCCCTCATGGAGATTGCCATCTCTCAGAGAGATCACAATCACTTTGTCTTTTATGAATGCTACAGTATCTCCATAAATATGAAGATTAGAATGATGCTATATTTCATTCTTATATCTCCCTTATATCTCCCAACTATATGTAAATGTTCATTGGTTCAGAAAGAATATTATGTGTTCCCAGAGGTATCCAGTTAATGTACTTTCCCATCAGTCATATAAATTTACATGTCTTTATTTAGGCAAGTCCCTGCTTAAGTTATCATATTAACTATTAATCCTATTTTTCAAACATATTTTGCAGTTTTTGTTAAGAAAAATAGAAAAAGGAACAGGAACAGGTTGGACTCTCCATCTCGACAGGCTAGGTCTACTTACTGAGAATCAGCAAGGAGGAACAAACCCTTTTGCAGGAATGGAGGTTACAAGGAACTGGGTTTGGAGGTGCTCTTTTGTGGGGTCTGAGCCAGGGGGCACAGGTTATCAAAGAGGTTATCAAAAGGCTATTCGGGCTGAGAGAGGTGGGGACTTTCAATCAGCTCACAATGGAATGTTGCAGGCCAGGCTTGGGTTAGTCTGCCCTGCCTGCACATCGAGTCCACACATACCTGGGCTTTGCCTGGTGTCCATATGTGCCTGAGACAGTAGGGCGGTGGTCACTCCTTCATATTGCATCTTTAGATACATAACAAGATTGGGACAAGAGGGGAGAGGTAAGTCTTTCATATAGGGTCTTTGGATAGATAAAAGGATTGGGCTGGAAGAAGAGACCAGGAAAGAGTTGTTAGACTCTTATTTGGAGATTCTTTGTCTGGTCCTATTGGAGATTTATTAACCAAACTGTCCTGTTTGGAATTTATATTCCATTTGGGATTTTCTAGCAGAGGTATCATCCTAGTCCTGAACTTTCCTTTGCTTTTTATTTTTTGTCGGCTATGGGGCTTTAACTCTGGGTCTAGGTGGTGTCCCTCAGCCCTTCAGCTCAAGGCTACTGCTCTACCACTTGAGCCACAGTGCCACTTCCAGTTTTCTGGTGGTTAATTGGAGATAAGAGTCTCATGGACTTTCCTGCCTGAGATGGCTTTGAACTGTGATCCTCAGATTTCAGCCTCCTGAGTAACTGGGATGACAGGAGTGAGCCACCAGTGCCCGGCTTTTGTCCTGCACTTCAGATGAGGTCAGGGATGAACTATTCCTGAGAACCAGGAAGGACCCGAGGGTGGGAGGGGTGAGAGGTGAGAGGCCATGGAAGCAACCTGGGGTTAATAGAACGAAGCAGGTTCCCATCAGCTTTGAATAGCAAATTAATTCTTTTGATAATCACCAATCATTATGGCCTTTTTACTCTTAGGATAAGTCACATATATCTGTATCTCTCTCTCTCTCTCTCTCTCTCTCTATATATATATATATATATATATATATATATATATTCACAGTGAATATTTCTATAGTGATAACAAGATACTAAGCATTATGTGTACACTCTCTCCCTTACACATCCACACACTCCTTACAACAACCCTATAGCATAAGTACTATATTGTTACCATTTTACAGATGAAGAAAACAGAACCTATGAAGACAGATTAAATTACTTGTCCAGTCTGGTGAGTGGTGGAGCTAGAATTTGTACTCAGCACTCTGGGTCCGAGTGTATGCTCTTTAGACACGCTGCCTGGGGCAGGTGAAGAGTGAGTAAAAGTTCTAATGGTTTGAAGGTGAAGATGAATGGAAGAAGTATAGAGAACAGGAAATCAATACTTGCGAAAGCATGTCAGATGTGAGGATAGTAGTAGAAGATAGGTATGTCTGAGATTAAAAATAGGAGACATGAAGTGAACCCAGGGAAGGCACAGGTGGAGCCAGGGGTCCTGTGGAGGCCAGAACATGTAGGACTGTGCAGGTCAGGTCAGAAACTAAAAAAGAACAGGAAATCACTGCGGGGGGGGGGGGTGGATATTCAGTGAGCAAGAGGGCGCAGGAGTCTGAATGCCACTTTGACACACAAGGTGAAAATGCAGGGAGCCACATGACAGCCAGATGACTGTGTTGTTGGAGGTAGGGTACAAATCACACAGGGCAGAGGGAAGGATTGAATTTGGGAGATGGAGTCTCAAAAGGAGTTTCATGGGTGATTCCTAGGCTTATAGTTTATGGAAACAACTAAGGAGGCTCAGAGGCTTATAATGAAAGTAATTTGCTGGAGATGTGGAATACAAGGAATATATGGGATCAGGGGAGGTGTCCAGAAGTATACTGAAGGAAGGACTCAGAGATAAATTCTGGAGATACACCTGACAGTTTAAGTCACAGGATACATAAGATCCCACAAACAGGCTCTAGAAGAAGAGAATCTGAAGGAAATGGCATTTTAAAAGAACTACAAGATAAGGATTAGTCTGCAAAGGAGATATTGAGAGGCAGAAGGAAAACCAGTACAGTGATGTCAGAAGCCAGTGAGAGGACATGTTTAAGAAATCAATAAAGTCCAATGCTTCTGAGAATCAAGAAGACTCAGGTTGAAACATCCATTACATCAGGAGACATGGTGACAGCTTCCAGAAGGACGAGAGGGCAGGAGTGAAGTGAGGAATGAGGATGGAGTATGGAAATGAAGTAAGAATGCACACAACTCAGAAAGAGGGAAGCATGAGAGAATGGAGGGTCAAGAGAAGGGTCAGCAGATTTCTGAGTGCTAAGCACCAGTGACTCACCTGTAATCCTAGCTATTCAGGAGGTTGAGATCTGAGAACCACAGTTTGAAGCCAGCCTGGGTACACAAATCCTTCAGACTCATCTCCAATTAACCAGCAAAAAAACATAACTGGAGGCATGGCTTTAGCAAATGGTGCCAGTCATGAGCAAAAAAGCCAAGTGAGAACACGAGTCCCTGAGTTCAAGTCCCAGCACCAGCATGAGAATGACCGTGTTAAAAACGTTGATTCCAAGGCTAGAGCTGGGAGAAAGGAGATGAATACATAGGGGAAAAGCCATAACCATGAAGCTTCTATGAAGTAGAGAGAAAAAGACCAAAAGCTTGAAAAGCTATGAGAAGATAGTCTTTTACCAGGAAGGCAGGAAGCTAGGAGGTGAGTGGCTATAGACAGGTTTGTTTCTTTGACAGTGAGAAAACTGAAGTTCCCATCTGATGGCTCCCACCTTGTTTAAGACACAAAGCTTCACAGGGAGAATGAAAGAGGTGGTGTGGGGTGAGAGAGAAAGTGTAGTGTAAGAGTTCTGAGTAGACAAGAAGGACTAAGCTGTAAAGGTGGTAAAAGTGAAACCATGAAACAGATTACTAGGTGGAACTGAGGGTTCATTTCAGAATGCTGGGAGTCAAGACATGCAGAGGCTTCATATGATTACAGTGCCTGGCAGTGGGTTCAGGCAGGGAGAACAACTGTGAGGAGCATCCAGCTGGGGTTTGGTTCAGAGAAATCCCACACGAACTTCAAAGGACAAGTGGACTTAAGGTATAAACCTGCTCGATACGGACCAGGCACTTACGCTACAAGAAGAAAAGAGAAAAGAGGGACTTGGAGAGAGTAACAGGGACAAAAGAAATGAGTTGAACAAGCTACTGATAGAAAGAGGTGGGTAAAGAACAGAATATTTGAATTTAACCCATTAATTTCATTAAAACCCGTTAGAAGGGGACCCAAGTGGGTCATGCTGCATGTTAGCTCTTCAGAATACTGAGATCCAGAGGATTGCAGTTTGAAGCCAGCCCAGGCAAAAAGTCTCCTTGACTCCATTTCCAAAATAACCAGCAAAAACCAAGTGGTACACCACTAGCTGTCAGCAAGCTGAGCAAGAGCTCAAAGCTCCATTTCGAACCCCAGTACCTAAAAAAAAAATTAAATCACTCATTAGCAATAGTGTAGACTTTAAGTCAAAGCCCAGCAAAACAAGAACCAGAAAATGGGTGTTATCAAAAAGGGAAAATCTTGGGGAGCAAGGGGGGAGGGTAGATGAAGGAGGAAGGATGGAGAATGCAGGCAAGAATCCATACTATAGAATTGAGACACATTAAAGGAAAGGGTGTGTAAAATGGGGTGTGTGAAGATGTTGATGTGGTGACACAAATCAAGATGCAGAGTACACATGAATTGCTTTGTTAAATTGCAAAACATTCAATATATAATCTAGAATTAAGATAAGTAAAGGAAGGGGAAGCTTGGAGGATTGGGGAAGAATGCTGAAAGGGTAACATTGATCAAGACACACTATATTCATAAACTGCTTTGTACAAATACCTAAAGATAACAAAAATATTTTTAAAAAGGAAGCAGAGAATGACTATGGTCATAAGGCAAGACACAATGCCATCTACTGTTAAGCCAGAAAAAAATGAGAATGTAAGTTTCAGAACCCAAATAAGATGACTAAGTTAAAAAAATTCCTCATTAGATAGCTTCAACTATATTGCTCCTTATTAATACATTAAGAAGATGTATGAAAAGATTACAATCCAATGAGAAAAATATGCGTAACACCCAACTTGGCTGGAGACTCCTCATTCAGGGCACCCAGGGTCTTCTCCTCCTCCAAGGCTTCTTCCTTTGGGGCCCTTAACTCCACACCACTGAAAAACAGCAAAAGCCTCTGCAGTCATATGAATGAATTTACACCAATGCTTTAACAAACATAAGCTCACAAAAACAAATTTTAATGACCCATTTTTTCTTTTTCCAAAAATAGCAGTATCAGGGTTTGAACTTAAGAGCATTGCATTGAAGCAAGATTTTCCTACTAATGCTTCCTGCATAGCTGAGATTATAGATGTATACCCTCATGCCTGGCTTGTTGATATTCAGTCTTTTTCCCCAGATAGCCTCAAACCATGATCCTCCCAAGTCTCTAGAGATTACAAGTGGGAGTCATTGAGCTCAAGTTTAGTGTCTTATTTCTTAAGGGTTTGCTTTTCAAGGAATTCTGTACACATACAGCTGCCACAACAAAATGAATTTCTTATCCATATACATTTCCAGAATGTGAAAAGTTCTTTTATAAATAGAAATTTCCATAAATAAGCTAAAATTAAGAATGGGCTATAGGCCAGGCACCAGTGGCTCATGCCTACAATCCTAGCTACTCAGGAGGCTGAGATCAAGAATCACAGTCCAAAGCAAGCCTAGGTAGGAAAGTATGTAGAGTCTTTTCTCCAGTTAATCACCAGAAAACCAGAAATGGAGCTATGGCTCGAAGTGTTAAAGCACTAGCTTTAGTGAATTAGCTCAAGTGGTAGAGCACTGGTCTTACGTGCCCAGGTCCTGAGTTCAAGCATCATGATCAGCATGAGAGACAGAAAGAGAGACAGAGAGATGGAAAGAGAGAGAATGCCATAAATATCCTCTTTTTTCGTTTTCCTTTTTGCCAGTCCTGGGGCTTGAACTCAGGGCCTGGGCACTGCTCCTGAGCTTCTTTTACTCAAGGCTAGCACTCTATCACTTGAGACACAGCACCACTTCTGGCCTTTTCTGTTTATGTGGTACTAAGGAATCCAACAGAGGGCTTCATGCTTGCTAGGCGAGCACTCTACCACTAAGCCACATTCCCAGCCTCAACTATAAATATTCTTAAACTACAAGTATTAAAAATACTCCCTAAAATAAGACTATGTCGGGCCTGGCACCACAGTGTGTGACTGGGGTAAAAGACCAACAAAATGCTGGTGCAATGTTTACACCTGCCACATGAGCTACACCGACATGGGAGCTCTTATTGGTGGGCTGTGGTCAGGCTAGCCTGGGTAAAAAGCTACTTTATTCAAAAAATAATGAAAAAGGATTGGGGGAATGACTCAAGTGATGGAGCCTCTGCTTGGCTAGTGCAAGGGCCCTGAGTTCAAACCTAGTACTCCCAAAGGGAAGAAAAAGACTATCCGAACAAACTCAGAAAATGGCAATAAAGTAGAAACAAATTTTTCAAAAAGGATCACATATGATTATAAATAAGCTGGTAATAACTAATCCAGCAAAACAAGACTTTGAATTAATTTATATCCTATTTCATTTTAATATACCATCTACCTACTGGAAATGACAGCATAATGAAAATTTTAATTTTAATTCACATGACCTCATTCTTTTCCTTTCTGTATTGACATTAATATTATTTGAAAAATACATTTTATGAAGCCCCAGAAAAAGAAATATTACTTTTAGTAAACTGTTAAAATCCAATTGTAGAATTGGATGTATGGCTCAAGTGACACAGGCTTGGTCTAACAAGCCAAGTTCAGTTCCCAATACTGCTGGGAAAATATTACAGTCACATACAGAATCCAGCATATTTTTCATCCTAGTGCAGAAAAAAAAAGTTTCAATGATGGCTTTTGAAGGATTTAAAGTGAATATAAATTAAGCTGAATTAATAAAGTACATCTCAACTTAAATATTTTGTGTTCTAAGCATGTAGAAACTGCAATCAGTTTTAAAAGACCCTTACAATTAAAGGAGGTACTCTTAAGGAAGGGACCCAAAAGTGCAATGAATGCCTCTGTGCCGGTGAACCTATAAAATAATATTTATCAACATGAATGCCAGGAAATGGCAACAAGTTTTTAATATTTTTTCCAATTGTTGATGAAGATGCTGTTGTTTTTTGCTTTTTGGTCTTTGTTTCTTGTTTTTTGTCTGTTTGTTCCTTTATCTGTCTTTGGGGGGTAAGAGGAGGCAAAGAAATGGAAAAATCAAGGGTAAACAAATGCAGCAGTGGTACTCAGTAGACACTATCAGGAAAATGAACTATACAACTATACAATTTGTAGGTAGAGATGGGAGAGGGAAATGAAGAGAGCAAAGGAAGGGGTGAAATTGCCACTAAAGAAATATATTCATTACCTGCTTATGAAATGGTGACCCCTCTGTACATCTCTTTAATAATTAATAACAGGGACTGGGAAGGTGGCTCAGTGGTAGAGTGCTTGCCTTGCATGCATGAGGCTCTGGGTTCGATTCCTCAGCACCACATAAGTAGAAAAAGTTGGAAGTAGTGTTGTGGCTCAAGTGGTAGAGCACTAGCATTGAGCTGAAGAGCTGAGGGACAGCACCTAGGCCAAGGGTTCAGGCCCCATGATCAACAAAGAAAAATTAATAACTATTTTTTTATCTCACAGTTTCTTTTTGCCATAAACTTTGATTAACTTCCACTTTGGTTTTGCTTTTTCTTTTGTTGTACAGGTTTCTGAGTCTTGAGCTTGGGCTCTCTCTCTCTCTCTCTCTGTCTCACTTGCCTCTGTCAGCTTTTTCTCTCAAGGCTGGCACTCTACCACTAGGTATACCTTCACTTCCAGCTTTTTTTTTAACTGTTTAACTAGAGATTAGAATATCTATCTCAGGTTCATCTGCGTGAGTTGGTTTCAAACTTTAGTTCTCAGATCTCAACCTCCTAAATAGCTAGGACTATAGATGTGAGCAACAAGTCCCTGACATTTAAAAAATTATCATAAGATAGTTGTACAAGGGGAGATTTTGTTGTGACATTTCCACACAATGTGATCCTTCTCCCTCTTTTTAAAACAATTTCAACAGGTTTCAGTTTTATTTTGACAAAAATCTAGTTTAACCATATTCATTCTCTTTCCCCTTAATTAGTCAACCCTCTTACTAGTATTCCACCCTAGCCTCTCTCTCCCCCAACTTGCTATTGCTCAACAGCTTTCATGTTATTTTCATATATAGTTATAATGTATCTCAAAATTATTCACTCTCTTTTCCCCTTCCACTTCTCCTCTTAAATAGTCTTGTAGACTCAAATTGTATGTCTGCCCATAAACATAAAAGTAGAATCATGACTACGAATACATATATTTTTTTTAGGCCTAGCTTCTATATAGGAGAAAAAACACATATCTTGTGTGTGTTTTTTTTGTTTTTTTAGCTTAGCTCATTATGATGCCCTCTAATTATATCTATTTTTCTGAAAGCGACATGATTTCATTTTCCTTCATGGCTGTGTAACATTCCATGGTACATCAATACTACTTCTTCTTTATCCATTCCAGAAGATTCCAATGCCGGGCGCTAGTGGCTCACGCCTGTAATTCTAGCTACTGAGGATGAGGAAGCTGAGATCTGAGGATCACGGTTCAAAGCCAGCCCAGGCAGCAAAGTCCGTGAGACTCTGATCTCCAATAAACCACTAGAAAACCAGAAGTGGCGCTCTGGCTCAAGCAGTAGAGCGCTCACCTTGAGCTGAAGAACTGAGGGATAGTGCTCAAGCCCAGAGTTCAAGGCCCATGACCGACCAAAAAAATAAAAAAAAAGAAGATTCTAGGTGCTGATTCCATCATTTGGCTATTGTGCACAGTGCTGTAATAAACATAAATTATTCTGGTGTCTTTCTGGTATATTGATTTTATTGATTTATTCTATTGACATACGCCTCATACTGGTATAGTGGAGTCTTTGGAAGGGTTTATTTTTAGACTGATATCCATAATGATTGCACTAGTTTACATTCCCACCAAAAGACTATGAAGATTCCTTTTCTAATTCATCTTGCCAGCATTTTCTTGGTGGCTGTCATTCTAACTGAAGTAGATGGAATCTTATTGCAGCTTTAATTTGCATGTTCTTTATTATAGCTAAGGCTGTTGAACATTTCCTGATGACTTTATTAGCCATTTCTTTCTTCTTCTGAAAACTATCTAATTGCATTATTTGTGGGTTTTTTGATGTCTAATTTCGGTCTTCTGTATAGTATGGATATCAATCCTTTATTTGTTGAATAGCTGGCAAATATTTTTTGGGTTGTCTCTTGATTCTGGTCGCTTCTTTTGCTGTGAAAAAAAACTCTTAATTGGATACTATCCCATTTGCCCATGTTTGTTCCCATTCTCCGGAGTCGTATTCAAAAAATAATTGCTTGTATCTTTAAGTTTCAGAAGTTTTCTTATATTTTTCTGTAGTAGATTTAAAACTTCAGTTCTCATTTTGAGCTCTCTGTTCCTCTTGGAGTTTTTTGATTTTGTTCTTAGAAGGTGACAAAAGGCCCATTTTCAGTATCCTAAGAGGATGACCCATTTTCCTAACACCATTTGTTGGAGAGTTTTTTCTCCAGTGTGTGTCTTTTGGCTCCTTTGTCAAATATAATTTGGCTACAGATCTGTGCTCTTAAAAACTTTTACTTAATGAACAAGATGTTTTTCTTTTCTTTTTTGTTTGTGGGTCCTGGGCCTGAACTCAGGGCCTAGCTACTTCCCCTGAGGTACTTTGCCCAAGGCTAGGATTCTACCACTTTAGATACAGCTCCACTTCCAGCGTTTTGGTGGTTAGAGATAAGGATCTCACAAACTTTCATAACAGGGCTGGCTTTCAACCATGATCCTCAGCTCTCAGCCTCTTGAGTAGCTAGGGTTACAGGCATGTGCCATTGGTGCCTGGCTTTAAACAAGATCCTAAATCAAATGTATTCAATGTATAGAAGGACACACACCTAGTTGAGGCCCCTTTATAAATGCTCACATCTACCCATCATCCAAACCCCAGTGGGTCACTTCATTTTTAAGCACCCAGTAGTCCCAAATCTAGCAGAATGGCAATGCTAAGTTATTTCAATATTTTTTTTGTTCTCTTGCCATGAAACAAACCAAGATTAAAACACAAAATGAGTCGTCAATGGCTTGTGACTACAACCCTAACTACTAAGGAGGCTGAGATTGTGTGCTGTGGTTCAAAGCCAGCCTAAAAAGGAAAGTCCATGAGCCTCATCTCAAACTACCAAAAAAAGCTGTAAGTGGAGCTGTGGCTTGCTTCAAACAGAATAGCACGAACCTTAAGTACAAATGCTCAGGGCACAGAGCCCATGCCCAGAGCCCAAGCTCCAGGACCGGCACACACACACAATAAAACCCTATAGGCTTACAGTTTGTACTGTTTGGCAATTAATGACTAAAAAGATGTGGGGAAAAAGAAAAAGGGAAATATAAACACCTGAGACTATAAAAATCATCATTTGTTAAACTTGGGCAGTGAACTGATTTTACAGAGGGGAAAAAATCACAGATCTACCCTTTGTGTTGACCCAAATTATTTTATGAATAAATTCAAAATTCATGTTGTAGTCCCAGCTTATTGAACCATGTGATCAAATCTACAAAGCTTATTTCAAGATGAGCAACAACTTGTTTTGACAAATAATGTTCTGCTGAAAGCAAACTGACAATGCTAAGTTCATTACAAGAAACAGCCCTAGAGACTCTGTCTATACTTTGACTTGTTATCCTAGAGAAAAGCATGCCTATTTGTGTGTGTGACTATGCTCCAAAAATGCTGTTGAACATTTCAAAGCTTTTAGGACCCACCTCAAATGTAGTCAGCCTTCACACTGAGCACAAATCTCTAACAGTGGATGGAGTTTCATCAACTGTTACCTGATAACATACAATTACCTGCTCTCAACAGTATAAACTCTAAGGCAGTATTATTGAAAACTCATGTGTGATTGTCTATTATGCTTTTATCAAAATACGATGTTTTAAATGATATTGATGACACTCCATACCAAGGAAACTCAAAACTGTCAGAACTACTCAGTCACGTGAGTCTGTCCTTCATTCTAGTCACTGCTGCCAGTGTGTTCGGCATGAGCAAGGGATGCACTGCACATCACTTCTCCTTCACTTCCTCACAGATCCAAAGTTCACATGACAGCACTTACTGCACATCAGCTGATTAATAAAAAACAGGAGGGGCTGGGAACTTAGCTCAATGAAAGTAAACTTGCCTGGCAAGTGCAAGAATTTAAGTTCAGACCTCAGCTCTGAAAACTACAGAAACAATTAAACAACAACCACAACTACAACCACAACCACAAAAAGTGAGTCTTACCTGATGTTGATGGCTTATACCTGTAATCTTAGCTACTTAGGAGGCTGAGATCTGAGGATTGTGGTTCAAAGCCAGGCTGGGCAGGAAAATCAGTGAGACTCTTATCTCCAAAAAGCCAGAAGTGAGACATACATGGCTCAAGTAGAGTGCTAGCCTTAGGCACAAAAACTCAGGGTCAGTACCCAGGCCCTAAGTTCAAGCCCCAGATCCTGCACACACTAAAGTATCTTACTCTAAGACTTATTTATAAACTATCATCACCTAAATTCCTGTCACAAACAAACCCAAAATGAATGCCACAAGACATGTCTTTCTAACACCACTCTTGGAATCCTCACAAGTGGCACAGCCACCTCTACATACACACGTATAGATATTATGTGTATATATATGTATATATATGTATGTGTATATATATATATATATACATAAATACATACAGGCATATAATTGAAGTAAAACAAAAGATCATTGAAACTATGGAATTCCAGATTGAGCAACCACTCAAAAAGTTTCTGTTCAGGTCCCATAGAAGAGAATGGTAGTAAACCTAATTTTACTTTTGGCATTATTGTTTTATACATTTGTCTTTTAGAACAAATACTCAAGGAAAAAAGTTCTGTCTGGCATAGTGGAACATAGTGGAACACTAGCATTCGGGAGGTGGCTGTAGCAGGCTCACAAGTTAGAGGCCAGCCTAGGACACAGAGAACTCCAGGTCACCCTGGAACTTTCTCCAGAATAATACTAACAACAAATAAAAACAAGATTGCATAAAAAGCTTAGATTCTATAAAAGAAGAAAAATGGAAGTAGAGATTCATCAAGTTTTCTAATTTATTGAAAGGTGGTCTTACACATTTTCTTGCTCTACACCATGCCTTGCCCTACAGTATATCCTTTCACTTGCTCAGCAGACACCATGAAGGCCAACATTACTGTAAAACCAAACACATACCTACTCTAGCAGAATCTAGATCTAGGCAAAGATCTAAAGTATCATGAAGTCATAGAGAAATGTCTAACAGGAGCAAAATACAGAGAAACTTCTCTTGCAGCTGCAACCCACATCTACAAATGACTATAAAGTAAGATGCAATACCAAGAAGCTAAAAAAACTCTGAAAAGTCTCAGAAAAGTATATAATATGTGGGTATTTAGAAAGCTTCTTCAGACATACATAAATATGCTATGCCATATACTTGTTAGGGCATCAGCAAGTATGTAGACATCTGTCACAAATCATTTAGCTAATATAAAATTAAAAAGATCTTTAAAAGCAGTTTCAAATCTAAATGCAACAGAACAAACTTGTTTTAAAAAGTTATTACCTAGAAGCTGGGCACTCGTGGCTCAGGCCT
>NW_024872646.1:0-23020 GCF_019054845.1 Dipodomys spectabilis | reverse complement strand
TCACTTATACAAGATCTTTGCCGACAATTCTTGTTGTTATATTGCATTTCTCTTCCTCCTCCTGTCTCCTCTCCTCCTCCCCCAGTCTTTTTTCCCTCTTCCTTCACTCCTCTCCTCTTCTTCCTTCCTTTCTTCCCCTCCTCCTCTTTCTCCTGATCTACCCTTCCTCCTCTATTTTTGTTTCCCTCCTCTCATCCCTTCCTCCTCCTTTTCCCGTTCCTCTCTTTCCTCCTCTTTTTCAATTTCTTCTACTTCTTTATGATCCTGGGGCTTGGACTTAGGGCTTGTGCTCACTCAGCTGATGCTCTGCTGCTTGCTACAAACCTCCAGTCTGCACTTCATTTCAATGACACTCTATTTCTGATTTTTTTAAAGTAGAAAACCCAGCCAAGACTTTTGATGCAGGATTTAATTCATTGTATATATTCTACACAATAAATATGTGATGTTTCATACATTGTAGCAAATAGGTTTTGATTATGCTTTGGGCTTCTAATGTGATCCTGTGTTATTCCCAAATTAATGAATTTGGTTACTTTGCATCTTGCACAAGTACTTCCATATTGTTCCCAGTTTAATGAACTGTGATGGTAGCATCACAGTAACACTAATCCAAGGATTGCTGGGGATCAGAAGATTAAGTCCAAACAGGAAAATCTATGAGATATGTATCTCCAATTAACCACTAAAAAGCCAAAAGAAGACCTGTGGCTCAGTGGTTACTGCCATTCTTGCACAGAATAAGCAGATGATAGGACCCAAGGCCTGAGCTGAAGACCTGTAGTGGGTACATGTTGGGAGCCGACAGTAAAGCTCAAAGGTCATCTTGACCCTTGTGCTCACTTGAAGGCACATACAAGAAACTGGCTTACTTGAATAATACCAGGTGCCTGGGATTGCTTTGCTATGTCTGCAGAGTTTGTTTTACATTCAACCAGTTGACCTTGTCTAGTTTTTACTGTACTCTGTTTTTACCAAAATTTTTCTTATTTTTCTGGACTGTAGTAACCTTATATTACCTCTTGACTTCTAACAGTATATATTAGGGAAAGTTAAAAATAAACGGTGCTTCAGTCTTGAAATGCAGACATCTTGACCCCATCCTTTGTCTTATGTCTTTTTTTTCCCTCATCCTCGCCCCCTAAATCAGGATTCCTTTTCATTGCTGGCAGGCTCCGGCAGGTACACACCACACACACACACACACACACACACACACACACACACACACACACACACACACACACAATTTCCCAGCTAGAGCAAGTAGAGTATCTGTTTCCCCAATAACATGTCTAAGTTTCTATCCTATGTGTTTGGACACTTTTGAAAGCTTCATCATCACTTTCCCTAATTTGAATAAATTACTCCCTGTTCACTATTTTTTATTCCTGGTTGGAAAATATTTTAAGCCACTTTTTCATGTAGAAAATTGAATTTTCTCCAACACGGTTACTCTCTTGGATTGTAAGAACATAAATAATTGTGTCCTTAATATTAGCTCATTAATTAAGTTAAATGCTTCTGTCAAGAGTTAAAATGTTGCTCAGTGGGAAGAGTTTGAAGTCACTTGTCTGAATTTGGAAGGTGGAGTGGGAGTTGTAGAGAAGTCTAAGGTAGTTAAGACAAAAGACAGATGAAAAGAAAAAGAAAATGAATTTCAGACTCCTCTTCAGACTAGTTATCTTTCACAGGCTTGCACTTGAAATCGGTATGAAAACTCTTGCTCATTATCAAGCACTCTCTCCACTGGGGCACATTTCCAAGCCCTGAAATAATTCATTAGTGAGGAGCATCCCTAGAGGTTGAAACCAGGGCCTAGACTCTGTCCTTGAGGTGCTTTTTTTCAAGCATTCTAGCACTTGAGCCACAATTCCATTTCTGTTTTTTGGTAGTTACTTCAAGCTAAGAGTCTCAAAAACTTTCATGCCCAGGCTGGCTTCAAACTCTGACCCTCAGATCTCATCTTCTGAATAGCTAAGGTTTTGTGTGTGAGTCACAGCCACCAAAAGCCAGTGATTTCAATTTGACTCCTATTCCTAATAAGTCTCTAAAACACACACACACACACACACACACAAACACAAAGTTGAGCTATTGCTCATGTGTTATAGAGAATGTTAACCTGGAGCAAAAATACCCTGGGACAGTGGCCAGGGCCTAAGTTCAAGTGCTAGAAGCAACAGAAAAATAAATTCATTAATGAAAATTTAACAATGTCAAACAAAAAATAAAAGGAAATTTTGAAGAAAAGAGGCATTAAGGGGGTGGGGAGGCCTGGCTAAATTAGTAGAGCCATTGAGTGAAAGCATAAGGTGGCCTGTGGGAGTCCTGGTCCTAGAGGTAAAAATATGGGGAAAAAAAGGAATTAAGGCTTCTAAAATGAGACAGGAGGTGGTGGCTCACATCTGCAATCCTAGCTATTTAAAATCAGCAATCTGAGGATCTGGATTCACAGTCTGCCCAGAAAGAAAATCCTCCAACCAGCAGACAGGCAGCAGCAGCTCTATGCCTGCAGCACAGCTGGACCCTGCCTAGCTGCAGACAACCTTCCCCAGCCAACCTAGAACCAAAGACAAAATCCAAGCCTTCCCCAACTGGATTCAGAGCCTAGAAGCACGTTCTTTGCTCCAGGTACCCCATGGTTTTGCTGCTTTATGGCAACATGTGGAACAGACCCTTACATCAAGACTTTACTCTACCTTAACTTGCTGGCTCCTTAGGTCTAGGTGCCCAGCCCAAGTTCCCTTCCTGCCCTACAGAGGCAGAGACCTCAACCTTATTCTTAGCTCCTACATCACCTGCATCCCTGGAGCACTAGATGCCCCTGCAGAAAATCCACTCCTGACTCACTTTCCCACTGAAGCCGGGGGTTGGGAGCATCTTTAAGTTTCCATAAACCCAGCAGTTTCTTCCTCCTCCTCCCCATCTCACTTGGCCTGCCTCTGCTGTAAGACAGATGGTGAAGGTGTGGGGTGGCAGGACCCACACATGCCCTAGTAAGAGCAGGACTCCAGCTTGGTACCTAGTGCTCATTCTCATTTGCTAATGCTCAGCAATCTTAGTCACTCCTCAAAGCCCTAAACATTTCAATGTATCTAGTTAATTGGGAAAGGCAGTCCCTGAGATAGAATTAATGATCACTGTGCTTCTTTTGCTCAAGGCTAGCACTCTACCACTTGAGCCACAGCTCCACTTTTGGCTTTTCTACTAATTTCTGATAAGAGACTCACAAATTTTCCTGTCCAGGCTGGCGTCAAACTGTGATCCTCAGATCTTAGCCTCCTGACTACCAAGTTTATAGGTGTGAGACACCTACAGTGGAAAGCCATTATTTATTTATTTATTTATGTCTCAGAGCTTGAACTCAGGGCCTGGGTGTTGTTCCAGCACTCTTTTTGCTCATGGCTAAGACTCTACAATTTTGATCCACAGCTTCACTTTCACTTTTATGGTGGTTAAATGGAGATATGAGTCTCACAGACGATTCTATCAAGGTTGGCTCTAAACTGCAATCCTTAGCTTCTGTTTAACTAGGATTAGACACATGAGTCAACAGTATCCAGGAAAACCAGATATTTAAAAGATAGACTCTTATTTCCAATAACCCAACAAGGAAAATAAGCCAGAAGTTAAGCTGTGGCTGAAATGTTATTGTGCAGTTTCCTTGAACGAAAATGGTCTAGGATGGGTGCCAGTGGCTCATACCTGAGGTCTGAGCATCATGGTTCAAAGCCAGCCTGGGCCGAAAAGTGTGTGAGACTCAACTCCAATTAACCACCAGAAAACCAGAAGTAACACTGTAGTTCATGTGGCAGAGCTCTTGCATTGAGCTGAAGAACTGAGGGACAGTTCCCAGTCTCAGAGATCAAGCCCCATGACCAACAAAAAAAAAAATGGTCTTCGACATCGCCAGGGCCTGAATTCATGTCTTACCTAGAACCAAAAACAAAATAAATAAATTCATTAAAAATTAAAATACAAAACTGTAAAATAAAATATATGTTAAAAAAATAGACATTAAGGGAGTTGGGAGGTATGACCAAGTTGACAGAGAGCCAGCCATGAGATGAAGCCTAAGGCAGCAGCAACACTGGCCTCTCCCACACAATCTTCTCCTTCCTCATTGACTACTTGAGCTGGGGACTGGGGGCATTGGTACTATTCCCCAAAACCAGCAGCCTCTTCCACTGCCAGCAAGTCAGGCCAGGCTGCCCATCTGCTTAGTCAGAGAAGGCTGGAAGAGGGAGAAATGGAGGCAGGGCCTGCTTATGCTCTGTGACCACGCCCCCAGTTATTATTATGTCTATTTCTTTGATTTTCCTTTCTGTTTTTTCTTCTGGTCTCAAACCAGGACTTGAACTCAATACTTGCCATTTTCACTCATTGACTAGTGCTCAATAGACTGAACCACAATCTCCAACAATTAGAGATATTTGAACTCTGGTTTGGGTGCTGTCCCTGTGCTCCTTGTATTAAAGGCTAGAACTCTGGCATTTGAACCTCAGCTGCACTTCTGGATTATTGTCATTAATTTGACATAAGAGTCTCAGACTTTTCTTCCAAGGCTGGCTTCAAATGGGAACATTCAGATCTCAGTGTCATTAGTAGCTAGGAGTATAGGTATGAGTCAACCGCACCAGCAATCCATAGTTTTTTGTTTCGTTTTGTTTTGTTTTTGTTGCTTTTTTTATTTTTTGATTTTGGCTTTTGGTTTTTGTTTTTGCCAGTCCTGGGGCTTGAGATCAGGGCATGAGATCTGTTCCTGAGCTTCTTTTGCTCAAGGCTGGTGGTCTAACACTTGGGGCAAAGTGCCACTTCTGGCTTTTTCTGTTATGTGGTACTGAAGAATCGAACCCAGGGCTTCATGCATGGTAAGCAAGCACGCTACAAATAAGCCACATTCCTAGCCCCCCAGTCCATGGTTTTATTGAAACTCTTAATTTCTAAAGAATCATCAAGATAAAAAAGGTAAAAAGGAAGATGAAACAAGTCTTAAGCTGTAGGCTGGTGGTTTGAACCTGAAACCCTTGATTCTGAGGAGAGTGAGAGCTGAAGGATATGGGTTACAAGCTATCAGGAACAGCCTAGATTTTGAGAAATGATTTGGAAGATCACCAGCATAAATGATAGTAGAAGTCGGCTGCTGCTAGCTCATGACTACATATGTCTAGAGGTTGCATCTGAGAACCGCCATTGGAGATCCCTTCTGGCTGGAAATTGCATGAGGTTTGAAGACTCCAATAAAGATACAAAGGCAAGAAAAAAAATGAGACCTTATCTCTGGGTTCATTTTATTTATCTGACCATTTCTGCTTGTGTCAGACATATATTAATTATTGCAAATAAGGGAAACTATGGGACGTGGTGGGGATGGGAGGAGGAAGAGATGGGAATGGATGGTAAGGGTAAACGGGTAAACAAAGGAGGAGGCAACAATGCTTGATATGAAATGTACTCATTACCTTGCCCATGTAATTGTAACCCCTCTCTATGTTATTCTCTCTCTCTCTCTCTCTCTCTCTCTCTCTCTCTCTCTCTCTCTCACACACACACACACACACACACACACACACACACACACACACACACACACACACAAGATACAAAGGCAAAAAGTAGGGATGTGGGCAAAAAGAGATGATGGCCAGAGCCCTTGTCTGGACTTCAGTCTCTTAGAATAGATAAGAAAAAAATGAACCAAGAAAGAAAAATGTAGTGGAAGTATGACTGATGATGTCCTGGGTTACAAAATACAGTAATGTAAAAATGTAGCTAAAGCCCAACAACAAAGGAATAAATTTATTTCTTATAGGTATATAGAGATATATTTAGTGAGAGTATAGGACGAATGTCAAATGTAAAAAATGCTACAAAGGATCTTTTTTACTCTTTCTTCTTTGGTTCTAGATGAGGACTTGGACTCAGGACCTGACCGTTTGGTTCATTGGCTATCAGTCTACCAACTGGACCACACCTCCATCACCACATTCAAATGGTCTCAGCTTCTCATACTTCTGTTCAGCAGCACAGGCATCCTTTCGAGTGCCCACTGGGTTTGTACATAACTTTCCAATGACGGCTCCAGCTGCAGCCACTTGAAGAGGTAGGGATCATTAGGGGCCCACTGAAAAATCTCTTCTAAGCTGAGTGGGGTGCCTCTTGACTATGCTCTTGCTATAGAGGAAGCGAGGTGTGTGGGTGATGGTAGGAAGACAGCTTAGACAGGGGGGAAAGAAACAACAAATTTTCCCTGTCAAATGACTCCAGGGCTTAAGCGACCATTATGTGTACCTACCTTCCAACCACTGGGCCTCTGGACTGACCACTCTCAGCCCTCAATCCTCAGTTTGCACCGCCACAGCAGTCTGGAGGTTGGCTTCAGGATACCCAACTTTTCTCTGCTCTGTGCATGCTAATTGAGCTCCCCATGAGCACATGAGTTCCAAAGGTTGCAGTGACCATGCTGTAGCCCTTCGGGTTTCAGGCTGTGACTGTAGCCACTGTTGCAGCCTCCCCTACATTTACTGCTGCCTCCTTTTTGGCTTCTCACCCTCATCCCTGGCCTGTCAGTGCCAAAATGGTTCTCCAGGAGAACCCCTCCACTCATGTACCAAATGTACCCTGGACTTCCAGTGACTCCTGGTGGTCAATAGGACCTACATGACCACAAGAAGAGCCTGACTATAAATGTTACACACAGACATAGAGAACTAGTACGATGGCTTGACATTCAAGGCCACTGAAAATGGAGGTTTGATCCCCATAAATTTTGCTTCACTATGAATTTTATATTTTCACACTGAACAATGTATAATTTCCTTGTGCTTCCTTTATTGGGTTTTGTCTTATTCTTTCCAAAGAATTATTCTAGCACGAGCTGATACCATGTCTATGGTGATGGCACCAACAGACCCAAGAAGAAAAGGAAGTGGGACATAGAGTATCCATGCTTTCAATAAGAGTCCACCACAGGTCAGAAGTGCAAGTCTTAGGACAGTGAGCACAGCTGCCATCCTCCCTCTCTGAAGCATGGCTCAAGTTTGGAGAAGGATTTCAGGACACCTGAAATATTGAATTATCTCCGAGACCAAAGAAACAACCACATCTAGTACATTAAGCTCACAAATATACCATGGAGTTACAGTGAAAATGATCACTCAGATGAAGACAGGACACTGTTTAAAATGCAGAGAAACAATGGGAATGGCACTAGAATAGGCAAGAATACTTTGTGTGCCGATGATAAGGACAAGGGAGATGACAGAGAAAAAATCTTAGTAAAGGCAATGAATGTGAAGACGGAGAGGGTGCCATGGAAATCTCCGATGGTGCTTCTCATGCAAGTAGTTTTCCTTTAGCAAGTGATGATAGGAAACCTGAGCTTGATAAGGCAAGACCTTGCTTTATTGCCAAGCTGGACTAAAATTGAAGATCTTCCTGGCTCAGGTTCCTGAATTCTGGAATTACAGTTATGCCCTACCACAGTCCTGTTTGAAACATTTATCTTTTATGCTAGATTATTGCCTTTTTTCACCTGTGACCTTCATAAGTCTCACTTCGACATTTCTGGACCTTGCCATGAGCATGTGACTGTTTGGATTATGAGGAAAGGATCATTCCAACAGCTTCCCATACTGAAACACCTACCTTGGGTACCTGTCAACTCACTGTGCTCATCTGGCTTGTGTGGAGACTGTCCATTCTGCTCTGCTCCTTAAGAGGTCTGCCAGATTCTCATTTGTGTACCAGAAGAACACAGAGGTGGAGGGTTTAAGATGGCAATGAGAAAGAAGAAATTTACTTCTATGAGACTTCTGTTAATTGCCTTATTTTGCTTGGTCATGTTGACCTTGCTCACAGATTACATTCTTTTCATGGTATGATGGAGTAATACATTTATATTCTTCAGCATTTAAGTTCAGTTGTTTGTTTTCATTGAGACAAACTTCTGAGAAAGAACAAATAACCTCATGCTCATTTCCAGAAATGTATGTTTATGTTTTCATATTCCCTTGTAAGAAAATAATTCTTGGTCTGGAAAGTCAGGAACTAGAAATAGATTAAAACTTTTAACAAGACACATTTATTTGTGATGTCAGTAGGCTTTGGATTTTTAGTCTCAAAAATGTGTGTGACTATGTTTAGTCTGGCCCACTGCAGTGAGAGCACACTTCTTTCTAAGATATTAACAAGTGAATGGGTTGCCTGACACACTTTTGGAGTTTTTTTTTTTCTTGCAGACTATTAAACATTTCCTTAAAGGAAAAAATATTTCACTATTTCTGCTCTTCATAGAGTCCATTATATTTCAGTTAATTCATCTGTAAGTATTAGCATACAACCCAGTGTATTTGCTTCTGGATTTAGTGGAACATTGTAGCTGCCACAAATAAGGGAAACCATGGAGCCTGTGTTCTCTGAGTCTGGATTACTTCCCGTAATATAATACTTTCCCAGTGTTTCCACTTTGTTACAAATGGTATTTATCATGCTCTCCGATGGATGAGTGGCATTTCTGTGTGTGTGTGTGTGTGTGTGTGTGTGTGTGTGTGTGTGCGTGCGTGTGTATGCAACTTCATACATATATACCACATTGTATCAATCCATTCATCATTTAAGGGTTTTCTATTTATTGGAAAGGGAGACACATGATCCTTTTCACCCTGTTTGTGGGCAGAGACATAAGCTCTTGGGGCAAAAGTCCTGAGCCTTGTTGCCCATTTTTTATGGCCTTAAGTGGCAACAGCCAATCAACTATTAATTTATTCATTTTTGTAAGTTCTGGGGCCTGAACTCAGTGCCTGTGCACACTAACACTTGAGCCACAGAAACACTTCTGGCTTTTTTCTGGGTCTGTAGTTACTGAGGAATTGATCCCAGGGCTTCATGCATACTAGGCAAGCACTTTATCACTGGGCCACCTTCTCAGCCTAAGATTTTATTTTTTAAACTAACATGTAAAAGAACCAACTAAGGGAAAAAACAAATTGTTTAAATGGGGATACAGATGTACAAGATGTTTTGTCGAAAAATGAACTTTATAACTTTGGTTGGGGGGGGGTGAAGGGGAAGAGGAAGGGATGGGAAATAAAACAAACAACAAAAAAAACATGAAGGAAAAAAGAACCAACTACATGAACAACTGTATTACAGGAAGCAAGCTCCTTGATTAGAACCATGACATCCTTGGCCAGAAACCTGGGATATCAGGCATTTTCCATATATCTCCTGTGTGGTGAGCTTCCATCCACTGATCAATATTTCATTGGCCTGAAAGAAAGCAGAGTGATGTGATGTGAAACATGATGCAAGCAGACACAGGGGGCCTCATTCCTCAATGTCAACATTGAGGATGGGTACTCACAAACCCCCGATCCTGTGTGTGTGTGGGGGGGGAGGGGTGCTAGTAGACACCAAGTATGAATTGTGTGGGGTCATGATCCAATGGGCAGATGGGCTGGGTGATTAAGAGAAAGACATAACCTCACTGATAATCCAAAAATATGAACTAAAAAAGGTCTGCTTTGGTTTGAGGTTATTATTTTAATTCCTTTATCTGCACTCTGTCCTCTAATGCCAGCTCCCATGTGTGAACTCTTCATATGCAAGACAATGAGCCATTAATAATGCCAAGTAATTGTTAATCTTATGGAAGTGAACCAGGCATGGAATGGCTCTCTGGGGTTTCTTTTCCTCTCTGAGTTCCTAAGACACAGAACCCATGTTCTAATGGCTGAGGCTCTTCCTGCTGGATATCATCTTAGACATCACGTTTCACCATGTGGATATAACTATAAGAGACAAAACAGCCAGGACTTTGATGTTCCCAAAATTATTGCCATGCGGGGTGAGTCTGACACATGACTTCGAATGATTGCATGAAGGAAGTGAACATTCTTTTGTTTTTACAACGTGTAATAGTGTATACATCAATGCAAGCTTATTCACATTACACTGGCTTTAATTTTGTACCAGGTTTTCATTTTGGTTCCAGAGGAAAGTGTGTGGATTGCACCATTCCATCAACAGGCTCCCAGATGCTCATGCAGGGTGAGGAGGGAAGAATGGGTTGAAATGATGACTTCCTTCTGTGTTTCCCTGGCAGTGCTGAAAACCAGACCCAGGGCTTCTGGGCTTCAGGTAAACAAGCGGTGGATAGAGTCTCCATTCTCAAGAGATGCAATCTTCATGAAAATTGCCCAGAGGATACTACAGTTTCCACTGCTTTTTTAATTCCACACAGTGCCCAGAGCACATGAGCAAATGCTGGAGGGCACAGGTGTGGCTGACTCACCACCCTTCAAGAGAAGCAAGCGGGATGAAAACAGTCACAAGGAACCTGTTCCTCAGCAGAAAGCCTTGCAAGATTCCACAACATCACCCTAAGTGAGGCTGGCATTTAAGCACAGTCTTGGACAGGTCATGAGCTTCTGAAAATTGTGGAATGTCCTGCTAAGCCACAGGTTGACGAAGCAACATCTTAGGGTAAAAAGATGGTGTATAAGTAAACACTTATTGGAAATCTCACTAAACATTGTTCTTTTTATTAACTCAGTGCTTCAAGGCAGAAAAGTGAGAGTGGATAAAGGAGAGGGGCCCTAGGACCACTGAATTTGCCCATCTTAGAGCATCATTTTCTTTCTCAACATACAGTAGAGAAACCACATCCTAGTACCGCCAGTCAAGCAGGAGGTATATTCTCAACTCAGTATATGGCAACATGTTCAGGTCCAGAGAACCCAGTGATAGTGGTTCCACTCTGTTCTCCTCAGTCACTTTTCTCTTTTTTTAAGATAGGGTCTAAGTAGGCCTTTGGGCTAAGCTACATGTGTATGCGGATCATAGGCACCTACCCCATGGCTAGTCTCATTACTACTTTTTATGTTTTCTACCCTTTGAAGGTCAGTCAATAGCTCTAACATGGCTCTCTACCATTTGCCTTTATTTATGCCCTTACCTGGTTCTCTTCATCTGGTCTCACTGGAGCCATCTGTTTCTAGCCATCATACTGGTATGGTGGCCCGTCTTGCTTCTTTCAAGCTAGCCCCATACACATCTGTTTGTTACTAGGGAGTCATTCCTGACTTGTGCTTTTCTCTTTTCCAAATGGCTGGATGTGCAGGACAATGAAAGGAATTCCTGAATTTTCCCAAGAGTGTGAATGACTGATTCAAGGCTGTTAACCGTTTCCCACTTAAATGCACAAGCAGTAGGCCAGGATTGGTGGCTCACACCTGTAATCTTAGCTACTAAGGAGGCTTAAATCTGGAGGATGGTGGCTCCAAGTCCAGCCTAAGCAGGAAAGTCTTGAGATTCCACCTTCAAAATAATCACAAAAAGGGCTGGAAATATGGCTTAAGGTGATCATACAATCTGAGCAACAGCTGTCATAGTATAGGTCATTTTGTGCTTCGTGTAGCACAGGCTCTTTAGTCCCAGGTCTGTACTACTAGCCTCTCTTCAATTCCAAATTTGTGTATGTGTGTGTATGTGTACAATTTCATGCACTCATGCAATTTTTGTGTACACTGAATATTAATCAAGGTGCAGGTGCTTATACTGCAGAGACTTCAAACAAATTTGAATCTTTCTAAACACAATGAACTATCAAGAATTCTACCACTGTCAACATTCAGTACAAAGATTCCACTTCCAAAATGCCATTTGGCTAGATGGTGTTTATCCAAATTTACTTAGTCTTTCCTCTACTTTACCCTCATCCTCCCATACCATTGCACATCCACACACTCCCCAGATTATTGCTTACAATGATCATAACCTGTTCCTGAAATAAGGATTCTTTAGTGAAAGAATTAGCATTTAATTGTTAGCAAGTCAACTTCTTCAGTAATAACTCACAATGAGCTTAAAGATCTACCCTTAATTTGGTCGGGCCAGGTGCACACAGCATAGTAAAATGGACAAAACAGCATTTCAATGTCAGGTGGAGCACTATGGGACCTACCCCCATTCTATCATGTGCTTAACATGGTCCTCACATGTGAGGGCAGAATACCTTCTTGTCCTTGTGGGACTCTTGGATTTCAGGGAAGCAGGAGGCTGAGACTGAGCCCAAACCTTACACTTCTCAGTTTGCTGGCCAAGTTTCAGAAAAAATTAATAATCTGCCCAAGGAAGATATGTCAGGTTACAAGTGAAGAAAAGACAGGAGCCTAAAACTTGGCATGGAATTTCTGAGAAGACACCTTTATACTAAGAATTATAGCTTTAGAAATGGCTCAGGATTGGTTGTGTTCAGAGAGTGTGGGCATGCAGGCCAATGAGGGGACTGGTAACTTTTTAGTGACAAAAAGGAAAATAACCCCAAATGGGGCTGCACTGGACATTTAATTGATGTCAAAGTATTGGGTCTGAACAGTACTGGTTGTGAACCTGGACTGCTAGGCGTAGAGCGTAGGATGTGAATTGAGTTATAAATGGAGAGATGAGTTGATGGAAAGAGTTGTCAATTGCAACAGTACATTCACATCTACCAGGGATCTCTCATAAAGGGACAGTACATTCAACTTTATGAACCCATTGACACTGGTCATTCTTGGTTGCTGGGCAATCACTTCCTGGCTTATCAGACAATACACCAAGTGGCCATGGTTTGGTGGGCACAGAGGGCTAGCATATAAAGGTCAGTGAATGCCTGGCATGTTAGCAGGGAGTACCAAGGTTTAGCCACCCTGCACTGCTCATTCCCAAGGTTCTCAGCCTGTTAGTTCCTTGTGGAAAACTCACTGCTCAACGGGAACAGGTGCTGCATTCCAGGCCTCTCCCTCCAGGTCTCAGAAGTCCTCAAGAGGCTGTTCTGAAGTTGTCGGGGCCTAATGCAGGCAAAGCTCAAGTGTTGTAAGCTCCAATTCATAGCAATGATAGGGTGCTGCAGAGCTCTGTAATGTGTTATGCCTCCAAGGGAAGGAGGCCCTGTTGGTACATGGTGCAACAGGGCTTCCTGATACTCCCTGCCCAACAGCAGCTATTCTGGCTTGAGCAGCACAAAGGGATGGGGCATGAGGCACCCTGGGGACAAGCACCCACCAGTAGAAGGGTGGCTAGGGCAGGTACATCTACAGAGAACAGTGCCAGTACTGGGGGGCTGTGTGCTTTTTTCAACTTCTCCACATTTCAGTTTTCAAAAACAACTTAGACTTTAGAGTAAGTTTCAACCTATGGAAAATTTACACAAGTGTTTCCCTGGACTACCCCACCTCTCCCTAGATGCACATGTCATAATCAAAGCCAGAACATTTCCATTGAAGTCATATTAGTCACTAAACACAAACCCCATGCTAACCTCACCATTGCCTCCCTCTGCCCTTCTCTCACTCAGGAGTCTGTCTGGTCCTGCAGATCCCTGCTCTCTTTCCCTTTGAGGAACAAAAGTGCCCACCAAACTTCCATGCTTAGACATCGTGAGGGGTTCCATTCAGCATTTGATGTCTTGGTAGGAATAGATTGAGGGATGTGGAAGGAGTCCACAGAGCAACAGATGCTACAGCCATCTCTGTGAATAACCCTGAGACACCGAGGTCCCCAACCTTATATTTGTTCATGGTACACCTGTTAGAAGTCAGTGTCTTGGACTTGGTAGGTAGGTGAGCTACACTACTATTTTGTGCTGGTCATTTTTCAGTTGTGGTCTTGCTTCCTATCCAGGTACATTTTAGGGCCTGGACTCACCTATTTTAGGCTTCCTATTGTAGTGAAGTTGATATGCATCCCTAGCTTAAGAGGAGATGTCACCCACCTTTTGGCCTGGGCTGGTCCTGAATAATGATAGTCCACATCTCAGCATCCTAAATAGTTAGGATTGCACAGGCCACTCCCAGCTCCAATGTTCCTTCCTTCTCAACCCTACCCCCTCAGCAGTGACTGACAGCTCTCTCTCCTCAGTTACTCTTACCCTCTGAAATTTCAGAGAGGAGACACACATTTTCTCCTTAATTGTACTCTCATTGCTCCCAAGACTGCCTGAAATTGTACTGTCTATCTCCTCTCATTGTAGGCTCCCTAAGGAAGTGATAGCCCAGGTCCTGGATGTTTCTGCATGAGGAGGTATGTCCCAGTGACACAGAGGTAAAAGTAGTTATGAACCCCAAAGGGAGGTCCTGCTACTCCAGCTGTGGGCTCTCAGTTCCTTCTGCACCTCCCTCAGCTACAGTCATTCTCCATGATATAGTGGTCTTCCAGCACTCCCCACATTGATGGGTATGAAGACAGCATCATGATAATTGGCCAGGTCAAACTATGGGCACTCAGTGATGGAGCTAAAGGAGTTTCACTTGTTCCCCTATCCAATCTGACATCCAGTCCCTCCCTTCAACAGAGTGCAATCTCTGTGGATGCCCTTCTCTACCAATTCTCTCAGTCTCTCTCTAGAACTAAGGAACAGGTGTATGTAATTGAGAAAATGCAAATACAATCTCTCATCATGATTGGGCTAATTTCAATAGGGAAAAAATGAACCACAAATTTATACTGAACCCATCTCCTCACTTCTTTTATTTATGCAAGTTTGATCCCTAATTGCTTTTGTGTGTTTGTTGGTGGAGGTGTATTGGTACAGTTGCAGGGGGTGGAGTTGTAAATACTAGGACTTGAACTCAGGTCCCTTGGCTGTTAACCTGGATTATTTGTTCAAGGCTGGCACTCTTACCATTCCAGTCACTGTTCCACTTGTGGCTTTTTCCATTCTAACTAAAATAAGAATCTCTTGGTTTTCTCTGCCTACACTGGCTTCAAACTGCATTTCTGGTATCAGCCTCCCAAAAAGCTAGAATTACAGGTGTGTGTGAGCAACTGATGCATGGCCTCCCACTTCCACTTTAAAAGGGCAGCTTTTAGCTTGTGAAGTTAGAGAACAATTCTTGATTGAAAACTGGGTATCAGTGTGATTTATGCAGATCTGGAGGCTCCTCATGGGAGGAATGGCCTTCCCCTGGGAAGGATCACAGCACTACATCAACCAAGTACATTGATGAAATGTTCCCAAAGAACACACCGGATACTCTGAGTAGAACAACATCCAAACCATAGGTCCTTAAGACATTGTCTAAAATAATTTTTCAACGAAGGTACTCACAGACACGCCTCCCATAATCTTGGGAAAAATAACATTACAGCAGCCATCTGGATCCTGTCCGGGGGTATAGGGTGATTGGAACCAAGCCTTTTCAATAGCCCAAACCACATCACAAAGAGGCAATATGGATGCTCCTACTGCAATGGCTGGGCCCTTTACTGCTACAATATTAGGCTTCTTAAACTGAATTAAAGTATTCACCAAGTTTCTAAAGTTAAAAAAGTAAATGGGGAACAAGTAAAAACATTGCATGTGTGAGCAGATGACAAAAATCTATTCTAGATTGCAAGTTGCCAAACAGAAAATGTGCAAATCATAAAAACTAAGATTTTTTAAAAAGCCTCCTCCAAGAAAATGTAGTCTGTCGATCTACTTGCTGCAGGTTTTAAAGGCTTACCTACAGCCTGGATATCATGCAAGGGTGACTGCTGCCACCGGTTGTAGGTGACATAGCCAGAACTGCTTTGGTATTTACAGTGCCTCTAGGACAGTCTGATCATTATCTGTAGCATTTCCAACTTTCTCTCTTTGAAGACCCAAGCATCATACTGACTTTAGGGAGTTCTTGTGTCCAAGAAAGGGAAAATTTAGAGTGAACTTAGCACCAAGATTGTCTGGTACTGACTGAACGGTTATTGACTAACGGATAAAACCTGCCCCTGCTAGGAGACTTTACACATTGAATCTGGAAACAACAGGTATTTTCTAAGGTCTTATAAACTGGACTAAATTAACTTAGGGATATGGAGCTAGACTAATTTAAGACATGAGGTTGGAAAGAAAGATCAGCAAGCATCCCGATGCCGATATCCCATTATGTGTTGGTGGATGCTACTGCCACAGGAGATTGGAGAGCAAAGCAGCCATGGGGGGAGGTGGTCTAAGCAGGGGACAAGAACTTGCCATAAGGCGCAGCCAATGCTTTGCTGGAGTTTATTTTTACAGGCTTTGTAGTTCCAGGGAGGTTAATGCTATACTATATAGGGAATAAGCTTCTTCCTCAGCCTCCTTCCATAAAGCTGATTCTGTTTTCAAAGGTGGTTTCTTGTTCTGATTTCACACAGTAGGGCAAAGCATAAATTTATACCTACCTACATACAAAGTTATTCTTTTTATGTAGTTTGAGTCTGACCACTGAAGAACAACTACAACTTTTCATACACAGAGTTCTAAGCCAGGACTTGACTGACAACAGTCATTGAGACACTTCCTACTAGTTCTCCGTTCTCTGAATACTATCAAGATGGAATATAGTGATGCCTCTCCCCTTACCCCCCAACCCCCTACAAGTCCTGAGGGTTGAACTCAGGGTTTTCTGTTTAGTTGACTGGCACTTGGCTATTTGAATCACACTTTCAGTCCTGTTTGTACTAATCACTTGGAGGCTCAATTTTAACAGACTTTTCTAATTGAGCTGGTCAAGATCGTATGGATGGATTTCCGACTTTTGAGTAGCTAGGGTTACAGATGTAAGACATCTACCTCCTGCTAGATTATATTGTAATGAGGGAGGTTGGGAGGTTTGTACATAACACAAGAGAACAGGGCTTGCAGATGCAGATTCCAGCAACTGGTGTGAGGTGTAGTCCATTAGGTGAGGCTGACCTCATCGCAGCCTTGTCATTTGCCCCCAAGGTTAGTAATGTTTTTGTGTTATGCGAGAATTGATTCCTTTAAATGAGCAAGCTACACTAATTTCTCATGATTCTAAATGAGATATCCCAAGGCATTGTTAGAAAGCTCACACTGGGGTTTAATGATAAAACTGTTGTACATAAACACATAAGAATCAAAAACTGTCCACTATTCCATGCTTATCCCATGATATATTTGTACCAATATAAAAAAATTCTGGTCTCAAAAATCTATGAAGAAAATCAATACCAGGGTTTCAATGGGATTGATATATTGTTTTACAGCTGCAATTTCTATTTTGCCTGGAATAATAATAATGCCAAATGAAATTATGTCTGTGTCTCAGAGATCCATGCTAAATTCACCAGCAGCCCTGCTCAGAGGAACGGTGCCATGATGGTGTGTGAATTCATTTGTAAACATGAGTTGAACAGGAACTCAGTTTGTTAAAACACAGCCACCCATCAAAGCTTTGTAGAAATGACCTGTCAGGAGAGACCTCCCCAGGCCACAAAGCTGGAGAAACATCAACTACAAAATTCCAGCTGCAGTGTGTCTTGTGGTAGGAGATTATGATGGACCTAAAGAGGAAAATGTGTACAACTTTGTTAAGTATATATAGGATTTTGTTTGCTATCCATGGTTCTTGAACATAGGGCCTGGGCACTGTCTCTGAGCCTCTTTGTGCTCAAGGCTAGTGTTCTACCAACTGAGTTCCAACAATATTCCAGCTTTTTCTGAGTAGTTTATTGGAGATAAGAGTCTCATGAACTTTTTTGTCTGGGCTGACTTCAAACTGCAGTCCTCAGATTTCAGACCCCTGAGTAGCTAGGATTACAGGCATGAACTAGCTGGCTGCTGGTTTTTATATATAACTTTTAAAACTTACAATTAAAGCCCATAATCATTAAAAGATGTAAAATGCAGCATACTCAATTAGTATTTGTTCCCACTGGATTATCTGTAAACTGAGTTAAAGATTTGCCACAAAGTTAGTTTTTGAAGACAGAATTCCTTCTGAGAAGACACTTGAAAGGGTCAGATATTAAGTCAGACCATCATAGAAGGGAGTAGGAATTGTCTAGGAAATCCAGGCAACAAGATCTGAATTAGGTAGTAGTGTGCTACCTTCCTCAGCATACTCAGCTTTATTATCTGAAAGAGGAAGGATTGAGTGGGAAGAGGTCAAGTTCTAGGGGCAGTTTATGGGTTTGTTTTGCTCTCTCTCCAAATTCTCTAATATAGGAATGCTGAGTAATAGCCTCTTCCTTTGAAAACTTCCCACACTATCTCACTGTATCAGGAGAGGATACCTCACTTCTGTGCAGAGGAGCTTGCTTTTAGGTCCTTCAGACTCATGCAGACACCAAAAGCCCAATGCTATAATTGGAACCCAAGCTACTCAGTTTTATCAATGATGTTAGGGCTGTTTCATGACAATGAATCTGCAAACTGGCCATCATCAATTCCAATAGTGGAAATAGCAGCCCCAGACAGTGGAAAATGTAAGATATTAGTTGATCTCCATTCTCACTTCCCTTCCCTTCCAGTCTGGATATTTGCAACAATGAGGATCTTAGTGTCAAAATGTTTAAGGAATTTGAAACATGACACCACAGAAAGAAGCAAAAAAAATATACATAGAAAGATGGTTTTGTGTAATGTCCCTCTTAGGCATATAAGTTAATTTAAATAAACTGAGTAAGAAAGAAAAAGCTTTTAAGTGAAACTGCTTTAAATAATTATTTTTTCTGATTCTCCCATATTCCATTAAGAAAAATTCTCATGACAAAAATAGATTCACTCAAAGCAGCAGCAATGCAGGTTTTGCAGAAGCACAATGTTTCTGTTTCCTATAATATCAGTTGAGCCTTCTGTGGGAGCCAGGAGAAGAACATGGCAGTGGGAGGCTAGTAGAAGAAGTAGGAGTGAGGATCTGATGAAAACATGCATCTAAAATCACCTAAAAGTGCAAGAGATGCGGTTTCTGCTTAAATGTGTGTATCTATCTTTTCTTTTTCTAATCCCAGTACTACAGAGCTTCAGCCTCTGTCAAGGTCAGAGACTGGACAGTGGAGGAGGGAACAGGCTGAAGAATAGCAGGATTGGTGAGAGAAGATCCAAGATGCACAGGAGAGAACACAGGTGGGCTCACAGAAAATGTACAAAGTCACCAGAGAAGACAATGGTGTGTGCGTGTGTGTGTGTGCGTGTGCGCGCGCGTGAGTGCATGTAAAAAGTGAGGCTTAAAATCATGCAACATATCCTGAATTATGGTTCAACAATGAGCAGTGTCCACACATTGATATGAGGTTCTGATTGTCTTTAGCAGAATTATGTCCACTGATTAAGGCTTATAATTTCAGGTCAAGTAAGAAGGCACAGCCTTCTAGTACTATACCACAAAACTCCAATTAGAGAACCCAGAATAACAATGGGATTACAACATTTCAAACCAAATACTTCTGGCTAGGTCGTTCATGCCTGCAATCCCAGCTCTGAGGGAGGTGTATGTGAGGGAAGAGCAATGCCCAAAAATTACTTAAAATACTTAAAGCAAGAAGGGGGCTGGAGGTATGATAGAGTGCATGCCTAGTATGTATGAGGCTTTGAGTTCAATCAAACCATAAACTACAAAAAAAACCCAACAAATGTAAGATGGGCTCATTAGCTGGATTCAGATACCTATGCAAAGAAGCCAAAAATGTATGGCTTCTTTCTTCTGGATAGGAAATATTTAGAGTGGGGCTGGGAAGGTGGCTCAGTGGTAGAGCGCTTGCCTTGCATGCATGAGGCCCTGGGTTCGATTACTCAGCATCACATAAGCAAAAAGAAAAAAGCCAGAAGTGGCGCTGTGGCTAAAGTGATAGAGTGTTAGCCTTGAGCAGAAGAGCTGAGGGACAGTGCCCAGGCCCAGAGTTCAGGCACCACAACCGGACCCTGACCCAAAAAGAAATAGTTAGAATTCGGTGAAGATATGAGAAGTGTACAACACAAGTACCATGCAGCTGTACATTATATATATATAGCACTCTTAATCAACATGCCTGAGCACTTGCTGTGTTTCACTTAGCCTTAAAATCAGTTATTGCCCTCTGATAAGCAGTCTTTTAAGTCAGACTCATAGAAAGAGCAGATGACTTAATTGAGTAACTGAGTTAAATGACAGGCATCTGGAAACAACCTGCTCAAGCTGTGCACAAAGGAAAAGAACCAACACTAGAACTTAAAATTTGTTCATGCCCAGTCCAAGTTGAGATGTATGCAATTGTGGAGCTTTCCTGGCCATTGCAAGCTGCCTTTTCAGATACTAGTCAATGTGCATGCATAGAAAGCCCCCTTACTGTGTGCTGTGCCACAACACTAAGACCATCAATGTTGTAGGATGACAGGGAAACTCCTCACAGGACAGAACATGGCCATTGTTATCTTGCACAAATAAGAAACCTGTCAAGCTGGTCACCAATGGCCCCTGACTGTCAACCTAGCTACTCAGGAGGCAGAGATCTGAGTATGGCAGTTAAAAACCAGCCTGGACAGGAAAGCCCTTGAGATACTTATCTCCAACAAACCACCAGGAAACTGGTAGTGGCACTATGGCTCAAGTGATAGAGAGCTGGCCTTGAGCTGAAGAGCTGAGAGATAGTTCCTAGGCCTAGAATTCAAGACCCATGGCGAGAAAAAGAACAAAAAAAGAAAGAAAGAAGGAAAGGAACAAAGAGATAAAGAAAGAAAGAGACAGAGAGAGAGAGAGAAAGAAACAAAGAAAGAAAAGAAACAAAAAACAAAGAAAAGAAACAAAGAAAGAACGAGAAAATTGAAAAACAGAAAGAAACCTGTCAAGATGAGAGCTATGGCAAAGTTCCAGCCTCTGCAGATGAAGACATTCTGACCTGGGAGATGGCCCAACGACAGAGGAACTGTTACTTTCTCCTTGTAAGAGCCAAAGCTCCCACTGGGCACATACAACTAGCATGGAGCCGATGCCCATCACATGTGTACTGCCCCATGTCAGTGTGGCCACAGTGATTAGCAGCCAAGCTGCCAAGTCCCCTCCACTTCCCACCTCCTGGGCACATTGTGGGCCAGCTCAGAAGGAGGTTTCAGAAGAACATATAGAGCCACGCAGCAAAGCAGTGGTGCAGAAGCACAAAGCACATGTCTCTCACCTCTGAGTTTACAGAGTTTTTCTCAGATGATTTTGTGGATAACAAGATGTGAGTGAAGCTGTCTTGCTTCCTGAAATTATCTCTGTATCCATAGGCACTCTTTGTCTGCCTCACACTGAAAGGCAACTACTTGTCCAAAGGCTGGTCTCCTCTGTCGCCAATATATTTCCTTTTCCCAGCCATCACTCCTTAACAGACATATGTATGTTGGCTGATAGCACATCCATGAATGGAGATGTACCTGCCAAGGGTTTGAAATCACACTGGTCCGTAATTTCCTATCACCAGTTCTCTTCCACTGTCACCTCAGAATTAGACCAGAAGCTGGTCACAGTTCCAGGATTTATCAACACAACGATGTCAATATCAGAACCTTGTCAAAGTCTACTTCAAAATACCTTTCAGTTTCAATCTATGTCTGACAGAAAATCCACCCCATACTTTTTTGGTCTAGGATATGTACAGCTATAAACTGGGAGACTTTTAGAGAATGAAATTAGAGAGAATGGGTCTCCTGGACAGGATCTGCTATAGGTATGACAAGTTGGAAGAAAAAAGAAAGCAGCATAAGGAAATATGATTAACAAGGCCAAAGTGGTCAAAATAAATCACTCCAATGCAAGAAGGTTCTTCTGACAAACCTGTTCTTGTTGAGCCATGGCCTGGTATGGTGGTGCCACTTTAGACTCTGGTCCCATTAAGGCAACATACATGTCACAGCTTCTTCCTTCGATGGCCTAGGCTCTCTACCAGAGGTTCATCCCCCATTCCTACCTCTGCCTTCTAAAAGGGTACACATATCAAGGGGCTCTCTTTTTTCCACCTACAAACATTCTAGCAGTGTTCCCTCATGACACAACTCCTCAATGCCAATCTGGGTGTTTTGCCTTGACTCCTAATATATCATCTGTGGAGCCTAACATTTGTTACCTTTCCTCCTTTTGGTACTGGGTACTGAACTGAGAGCTTTGTGCATGCCAGACATGTACTCTACCACTGAGCTGCATCTTTACCCAAAGCTTTGCTTATACTAGTCAAGGACTCAATTATTTGATACAATTACCAAGGCACATGAGAATAAGGGAGATGCTGCACTTAGCATTTGGACAAAATAATCACCCTGTCTATAGGAGTCACTTCAACATTAGCTTGTGTGGCAATGTGTGCAGAGCTCTGGCTAGGAGAAAACAAAAGCCATGTCTGAGAAATACATGATAATCTACTGGTAAAATTATCAACAGGAGTTTTCTGAGGGATGAGGCATGAGTCATTAATTATGAAGCAAGGACTATTTCTTCCAAAGTGTAAAGAAATAAGCCAAAGCCACCAGAAAATACTCAAAAATGGGTACTTAAGAGAAACGAAAACTGTTCTTAGTCAAACACTGGTAAATAGGCTGGGTGGGGCCTCCACCACAGCTTGGCCTCAATCCTTAACCCACTGAAGAATGAGAGTGCCTTGGCCAGACCTGCCTTCAGTTTGGACCCAGCAGCCTTAAAGGATTTGGAGTCATCCAACCTGGTCAGTTTTAGGACTAGAGACGCAGGGATGTCAATTTCCTGGCCAACACCTACTCCCTAGGACTCCCACATTGGAAGCTATTTGCACTTTGATCTGCCCTGGGGCTTCTAGTCACAGATCAGTCTCTCTGGCAGTTTACTTTCTGATGAGTAAGACCAACTTGGCTTAAAGATCTCTACCCCACTCCTCCCCACCCTACCCCAACCTCAGGCCTGGTATAGGAAAGCTTAGGGAACTTACCATCTCCCAACTTTACTAGAAACAAGGAACTTGCACCTCACCCAGTAGTATCTTTCCTTAGAGCTTCCTAAAAGTTGCTGGATTCCCATAGGTCCTGTTTCTGAAGGAAAAGGGGCTCTTACAAGTTATTGGTGGCCATGGAGGAATGCTTGACACAGACAACCTAAGTGGAGCCTCACTGCAAGAAGAGTGAAAGATTCTGGCAAAAAGAACCAGAGAATGATTTTGGCCTGTGGTGAAAATAGAAGTGTTCACCCTCTTCCTGGCCATTGTGTAGGTTCTAAGCAATTGAGATTTCTGTCTCACTCATGTAAAGTAAACATTCCCAACAGGCTGGATCTTTTTCCCTTACAACCCTCTG
>NW_024872645.1:0-19193 GCF_019054845.1 Dipodomys spectabilis | reverse complement strand
TCAAAGTTAGAATGAATGAAAACCAGTGTCAGTGTTACTTTAAAAATTCAGATATCAGGGCTGGGAAGTTGGCTCAGTGGTAGAGCGCTTGCCTTGCATGCCTGAGGCCCTGGGTTCGATTCCTCAGCACCACATAAGAAAAAAGCCGGAAGTGGCGCTGAAGCTCAAGTGGTAGAGCGCTAGCCTTGAGCTGAGGAGCTGAGGGACAGTGCCCAGGCCCAGAGTTCAGGCCCCACGACCGGACCCCCCCCAAAAAATTCAGATATCATTTGGTTTAAAGTGTGAGTTACTGTTTTATTTCTTGTTAGGGTTAGGGAAGGATAAGCTTTAGGTTAAAATTTAGTTTTCCACTAAGAAGTAGAAGCAAAAAAAATGTGTGATTGAATTATATAGAGACAATTTTCCTTACATTAACCAGTTGGTGTTAATTCAGATTGAGATTATGATTAGGTTTCATGTTAAAGGGGGTTGAGGAAAGAGTAAAAAATGGATTAAACTGGTGGCTCACGCACATTATCCTAGTTACTCAGGAAGCTGAATTCTGAGGATGCAGTTCAAAGCCAGCCCAGGCAGGAAAACATTTTACATAAGTAATCTGCAGGAATATTTTCTAATCAGAGAGAGAGCTAGCACAGTGACAATATGGGTGATACCTGCTGCTCGGTTATTTTATTCTCTTTCTTCAGTGAGGAGTTCAGAAGAAATCCTGAGTTTAATGTTTTACAGATATAGTTCAGGATTTCTTTTTCATGAATCACACATGGGAAAGAACTAAATGCAACCTCACTTAATTAAAAAAAAGAATAGAAGCTATATTTATTTATATTACTGTGCATGAAGAAATTCTGGAGATTTCTGGATAATTCAGAGGGCCCCCATGCAGAAATACAGGACAAGACGAAAGTAAAACTCTTTTTAAATTATAATAGTTTATCATTGATGAAAAGTTTTAGTGGATGTCTTTCCTTTTTATTTCTTTTTTGCCAGTTATTCAGTGCTGCAGCAAGGCTGTGCCTTGGAGCATTTTTCACGTCACCGCGTGAAGCTCCATTTCTGTAGTTCCTGTGGGTGTGGGTGCCTCCTAAGAAATCGGGGGCCCCTAAGAAATGGGGCCCTTTCCCTTGCAGTGGATGTGCAGTGAGTGGATGTGTTTGCATGCTTTCCAGCATTGCCAGATGAGACCCACCCACCCTGCCCGTCTAACTTCCTTGTCTCTGTTGCTCCATTTCACCCAGGAGCTGGCAGGCATGGGGCTGGAGTTGAGACCACTGCTGTCCTCTCCTCTACCTGCTGTGCTGGTACTGGTGTGCAGTGGTCCTAATTATGTGGGCCATCCCAGGGAGACTCTGTTCTGGGGTCACTGCCTGCCCCCATGGGTGTGGGGTGGGGGGACAACATGTTTGTACACTGCACAATCCATGGGAGAAGGCAGGCTGCACATGCAGTCTGCCCCTTTGGGGCCAGGCAGCCCAGCCTTGGTTCACCTAATCAGTCTTTAAGGCAGTCTGGGAACTGGAGCCATGTTCTGGCCACTCTGCCAGCTGGCTGGTGACAGCTGCAGCAGCTCAGCAACCTGGTGCCCCTTCAGCATCTCTGTGGACCTCCATTTTATGGTCCCTGTGGACTCAGGTACAAGGCAATCCCTGCATATGCCCATCAGCGATAGAGAAGCCTGTACTTGCAGTGCACCAGCTGCAGCACCGGGGACCCGAAGCCCCTTTGGCTTTGCTGTGTAACCTCCTCCATTGTCCTTCTAGTCCACATGGGCCCAGCTCTCAGTGCCATTCTGGGGATGCTCCGTTTGGAGGCAATGAGCTCACCTCCTAACCTCACTGGGCTCCAAAGCAGGTAAATGGGTCTGGCCTTGGCAGTGTAGGCTGCACAGATAGAAGGCAGGAGTTAGGGTCTGCCTTGCCTTCCCTTTTGGCTTTGGCACCTGAATCTGGGTTGATTGGTTTGGTCACTGATGGAGCCTTGTTGGCTACAGCCCACCGCAACAAGTGCTGCATATGCTGCAACATCAAGGTTTCCTGAACCCGCTTCAATGTCACCACAAGACTTTTGATGGGTCTACATGGGCTGCTGTGGATTTCATACCAGGACTCCCATTAGGAAGTGCCACTCCGCTTCGTGATACTGCAAGCAAGAGGTGCCACATATAATTTCTACTTTCTAACATTTTCCTTCATTGAGATAAACAGAATTGGGAGATATAAATAAGTTTTAAAAACATAGGTCCCGTGGTTTCCCTTGTTTGCAAGGACTAGTACATGTCAAGGACAAGCAGAGAAGATCAAAAGCTATGTACGTATGACCATATGAGATGATATTAAATGAAATGTACCACAAGCTAGAGACAAAAGTTGTTTTTTTTTTCTTGCTTGCTTTTGTTTTTTATATACTTATAAGGCACTATGTGATTTTTTTGTAGGTATAATCCCTGGTATAATCCCTGTTTTCACTGTATTTGATTCCAGTGTTCAGCATCTTTTATATACGTTTTTGTAATTGGGGGAGTGGAGAGGTTATAGCAGAATGCTTAAATGTGGATACAGGTTGAACCACTGTGACGATGAGATGTACAGGACATTGTGTTGAAAATGATTTTATAATGTCCGGCAGGGGCCAAGGAGGGAGGATTTGGAGAGGTGGGGAGGGAAAGGGTAGTAGGGGAAAATCAAAGGAGGAGGTAACAATGAACAATAGGAAATGTACTCATTACCCTACTCATGTAATTGTAACCACTCTGCATAGAATTTTTACAATAAAAATTTTTTAAAAAAACCTCTGCCTTGTGTAGATTTCCAGTGTTGCCCTCAGCATTGCATTTTTTGCCTTTTCTGACTGTGGTTAGGTCCAACTGCCTAGTGGATCAGTAGCCTTCAAGGCATCTTGGTCCTGAAGTGGGACTTCTATTATCCAGTGGTGGTTGGAACCAGGCCAAGGACACGACAAAACCACTTCCAGGACATGGCTTCTTCACTCCCCATGCAACTAGGATTGCAAGCAAAATTTCTCTGAATTTGACTCCAGAAAACAACCACTGAACCAAAAGGCAAGTTCACCAAACACCTCCCCTCTTCCCCCCCATTCCCTCCAATCTCCCTCCTTCAAAGTACAAAATAATTTTGCAGGTTTTGTCAAACACACAGATTGCCCACCACCTCCCCTGGTAAACTAGGTTTCAAGTCACCAAGTTATGTAAACGGTTAATGCCGCACTCATTATTCTGGACAACATCTTCAGGTTGTTTGATACTTTAATTTGTTGGTGGTGGTGGTGATGGGAAGGCCTGAACTCTGGGTCTCGGCACTGTCCCTGATGAGCTAATCAGCTCAAGACTATTGCTCTACAACTTGAGCCACAGAGCCACTTCATTTCTTTCTGCTTATGTGATGCTGAGAAATTGAACCCAGGTCCTCATGCAGGCAAGACAAGCACTCTACCATTGAGTCTCCTTCCCAGCCCTAATGCTTTAATTCTTTAAATTTTATTTTATTTTTTTTCAGACATGGGGTTTAATGTCAGGACCTGGGTGCAAACATATCCCTGAGTTCTTCAGCTCAAGGGGAGCCCTGTACCACTTGATCCACAGTGCCACTTCCTGTTTCCAAATAAACGTCTTTCAGATTTCCCTGCCAGGGTTTGCTTTGAATGGTGAATATTTAAATTCTATTTCTTCTACATGTTTATTGGAATATTACAGCTTATCGGAAATTTAAATTTTTCTATAAACCTTTGTCTTCAAGTAATCCAATTGCATTAAATATTACACTTAGAATCTATTCTGTAGTAATCCATTTTGAAATTATTATGTTAATATGAAAATCCTATAGAAAAATCCCATTAAAGTCCATATGGGAAATATGCTAATTTTAGCAGGCTTGAGTCTCCTTCCTATTTATTTATTTATCTTTTTATTAATTATTTTATTGTGAAAATAATGTACAGAATTGTAACAATTACATGGGCAAGATAATGACTACATTCCTCATCAAGCATTGTAGCCTCTTCGTTTTTTTTTCCCTTTCCCATCTGTTCTCATCCCCCACACTCTCCAAATACCCACTTGCCCGCCCCCCCACTCTTGCCGGCCAAAGTTGTAAAGTTTGTTTCTATATAACGACTTGTACATCTCATTGCTGCAATGGGTCCACCAGTATCCTTATTTAAAGGATTTATTTTTTCCCATCCCCTCCACAAAGTATACCAACATCAAATACAGTGAAAGGGGGGGTTATACCATGGGGGAGGGACATTCAAAACAACAAAGAAATCATATTATAAATATTTTAGAAACAATCGCATGAAAGAAAGAAAAAAAAAACATTTGAATCCTTATCTTCGGGTTCATTTCAACTAACATCAACTTCTCTGACCTTTTCTGCTTGTCTCAGACGTATACTGGTTATTTCAAATAAGGGAAACCGTGGGACGTATGTTTCATTGAGCCTGGTTTATGTCACTTAATATAATTTTTTCTAAGACTTTCCATTTCCTAACAAATGAAGCAATGTCATTTTTTCTGATGGAGGCATAGAATTCTATTGTGCATATATACCACATTTTCTTGATCCATTCATCTACTGAGGGGCACCTGGGTTGATTCCATATCTTAGCTATGGTAAATAAGGCTGCAATATACATAGTTGTGCTGGTAGCTTTACTATGGTCTTGTTTGTGACCATTTGGGTAAATGCCCAAAAGTGGGATTTCTGGGTCATAGGGGAATTCTATGTGGAATCCACTGAGGAACCTCCACATTACTTTCCAAAGTTGTTGAACAAGTTTACATATCCATTAACAATGCAGTAAAGTTCCCTTATGCCCACATCCCCTCCAGCATCTGTTATTAGAGTGCTTGATTATAGCCATTCTAACTTGGGTGAGGTGGTATCTCAATGTTGTTTTGATTTGCATTTCTTTTATGCCTAGAGAGGTTGAACATTTCTTCATGTGTCTATTGGCCATCCTCCTTTCCTCTTCAGAGAAGTTTCTCTATAATTATTTAACCCACTTATTTTCTGGTCAGTTGTTTCTTTGAGGATTTGATCTTGGGGGATTTAATTTTTTGAGTTCCAGGTATATGTTAGATATGAGATCCTTGTCCGTTTTATGGCTAGTGAGGGTCTTCTCTCAATCTGTGGGCTTTCTATTGATCTTGCTAGCTATGTCCTTTGCCATGCAGCGGCTCTGCAATTTCATGCAAACCCATTTTTCCAACCATTCTTTGGGTTGCTGTGCTTTTGGGTCTCTATTAAGAAAATTTCAAGTCGGGTGCTGGTGGCTCACACCTGTAATCCTAGCTACTCAGGAGGCTGAGATCTGAGAATCGCGGTTCAAAGCCAGCCCGGGCAGGAGAGACCGTGAGACTCCTATCTCCAATAAACCACCAGAAAACCGGAAGTAGCGCTGTAGCTCAAGTGGTAGAGCGCTTGCCTTGAGTTGAAGAGCTGAGGGACAGCGCCCAGGCCCAAAGTTCAAGCCCCATGACTGACAAAAAAAAAAAGAAAAGAAAAGAAAAGAAAATTTCAGCCTGTGCAAAGGAGACCTAGAGTTTCTCCTATTCCATTGTTTAAAGTTTTCAGAGTGACTGCTTCGACTCCCAGGTCTTTGATTCATTTGGAGTTGATTCTGGTGCAGGGTGAAATACTAAGGTCTAGCTTTAGTTTTCTACAAGTAGTTAACCTATTTTGGCAACACCATTTACTGAATAGGCTGTCTTTCTTCCATTCTATATTTTTAGCTCCCTTATCGAAGATTAGATGGCTGTAGGTGTGCAGGTTCATTTCTGGGATTTCAATTCTATTCCATTGGTCCTGAGGTCTGTTCTTGTGCCAATACCAAGCTGTTTTGATTACTATGGCTTTATAGTAGAGTTTGAAATTTGGTATTGATATTCCTCCAGCAGTGTTCTTTCCGTTGAGGAGCATTTTTGCTATTCGGGGTCTTATTGTTCCATATGAATTTTTGAATTGCCTCTTCTGTTTCCTTAAAGAATGAGGTTGGAATATTGATAAGTATTGCATTGAATTTGTAGAAGCCTGGGGAATTACTGCCATTTTCACCACATTGACCCTTCCAATCCAGGATTATGGGCGTTTTTCCCACTTTCTAAGGTCTGTTTTGATTTCCTTTTTCAGGTTTTTAAAGTTTTCATCATAGAGGTCCTTCACTTTTTGGGTTACGTTATGTCCTAGGTATTTTACTTTTTTGTGGAGATATTAGGAATGGTGTTGATTTCCTGATTTCAGCCATGCTTTTCTCATTATTGGCATACAGAAAAGCCGTTGATTTTTGAGGGTTAATTTTATAACCTGCTACTTTGTCAAAATTTTGAATCAGCTTGAGTAATTTGGTAGTGGAGTCCTTGGGATTCTTTATATAGATGATCATGTCATCTGCAAAGAGGGAGAGTTTTACTTCTTTCCCTATTTGAATCCCTTTTATATTTCCATCTTATTGCTGTAGCTAGGCATTCTAATAGTAGATTAGGCACTGTCCCTCAGCTCTTCAGCTCAAGGCTAGTTCTCTACAACTTGAACCACAGAGCCACTTCCGGCTTTTGTCTTTTTGCTTATGTGCTATTGAGGAATCGAAGCCAGGGCCTCATGCATGCAAGGCAAGCCCTCTACCACTGAGCCACCTTCCCAGCCCTTCTCTTCTTTTTCTAATAACATTTGCTAAGGGTCTGTCGATTTGTTATTTTTTCAAAGAACCAACTATGTTTTGTTGATTCTAGTTTTTATGGATTCTAATTCATTTAATTTTGATTTAATTTTAATTATTTCTTTCCATCTACTGGGTTGGGGTTTATCCTGCTGCTCTTCTTAGGGAGGCTCACATGTCTCATTAGATTATTGATTTCATATCTCTCCAATTTTTTGATGTAGGAACTCAGAGCTATTCACTTGCCTCTGAGTACTGCCTTTCCTGTGTCCCAGAGGAGCTGGTAATTTGTATGTTCATTTTTGTTGAATATTATGAACATTTGAATTTCGTTTCTGATCTCATCCATGACCCACTGGTGATTCAATAGTTTATTGTTCAGTCAACATGTGCTACAGGACTTTCTTTGATGGTTTTGTGTTGAGTTCTACTTTATTCTTGTGGTCTGAGAGAATGCAAGCTATAACTTCAGTGCTTTTGAATTTGGATAAGTGTGCTTTGTGACCTAAAATGTGGTCTATTTTTGAAAAAGTTCCATGTGCTACTGAGAAAAACGTGTATTCTGATGCTGCTGGGTGAAATATTTGGTAGATGTCTCTCAAATCTAGGTGGTCTATGGCGTTGTTTACAGCTGTGGTTTCTCTGTTGAGTTTTTGCTGAGTTGATCTATCTAATGGCGATATTGGTATGTTAAAGTCCCCAAAAATTAATGTCTTTGGATCTATGTGAGATTTAAGAGAAAGTAATGTTTCTTGGATAAATTTAGGTGCTTCATTGTTTGGCAAATAATGATTTATATATGTAATATCATCCTGAAGGAGAGATCCCTTAATTAGTATGTAGCGCCCTTCTTTATCTCTTCTCATTAACTTTAATTTGAAATCTATTTTACCTGACATTAAGATTGCAACTCCTGCTTGTTTATGGGGGCTGTTTGCTTGGTAGATTTTGTTCTAGCCTTTCACTTTCAAAATGTGAAGGCAGCAGATAGAAAGATCTTGCTTTTTACTCCACCTAGACAAGCTATGTTGCTTAATTGGAGAGTTAAGTCTGTTAGTAGGAAGATAGGACTGAGAGGTGTTTGGGAGTTCCTGCCATCTTATGCACCTTCTTGGGGGCTGTGCCAACTAGGTTCTTCCTATGGTTCTCGGATTCTCAGTTTGGGTGTGGTTTCTTGGCCTTTATTCTTGTCTTGTTGGTTTTCTCTGTGTAGGACAGCTTTAGGTATCTTTTGTAAGGCTGGTTTGGTGGAGATATATTGTTTCAGTTTTTCATTGGTAAGGAAGTTTTTTATTTGACCTTTGGTTATGAAAGAGTATAGCAAGGTACAGTATTCTTGGTTGATAGCTGTTTGTCTTTAGGGCTTGGAGTATGTCATTCCAGGCTCTTCTTGCTTTAATTGTCTCTGCTGAGAATTCTGATGCGATTCTAATTGGTTTCCATTATATGTGATTGATCTTTTCTCCTTGACAACTTTAAGGATCTTTTCCTTGGTTTGACTTGATCCTGTGCTGATCAAAATGTGGCGGTGTGATGTCCTGTTCTGGTCTGGTCTATATGGGGTTCTAAAAGCTTCTTGTATCTGCATAGGCCTAACTTTTTGCATGTTTGGGAAGTAATCTGCTGGAACCTGTGAAACAAATTTCCTAGACCATTAACTTCTGTTTCTAAGTGCTCCCCTACACACATTATCCTCAGATTAGGCCTTCTGATAGTGTCTTACAAATGTTGAATTGATCTATCATAGTTCTTGGATTTGTCTTGGATAGATGTATGTTCTTTCTCTATAATATCTAGGCTGTCTCCAATCCCTGAGTTTCGATCTTCTGCATGGTCTAACCTACTATAAAGACTTTCTACTTTGTTTTTCTTCTAGTTAGTCGGCTTTGATGGCTTCAAATCCTTTGTTGCAGCTTTGTTTTAGATCTTGAATGAACGTCTTTACTTCCTTAATTGGTTGTTCAGTGTTTATTCTCAAATCACTTAGTTGATTGGTTATGATTTCCTTGGACTCCCATTCCTTCTGTTGGCTCCATTCAACATTCCCTTTCCGGTCTCCTTGATTTCTTTCAGTTGTCTTTTAATGGACTGCATGTATGCCTCTATTTGGTATGAAAGTAACACAAGTTTTGTGCTAGAACACTATTTTAAGGCAAGTATCAACCAAAGTCCTGTAGTTGCATAGTCAAAAGTCTACAGATACAATCTAATTCAGCAGATACAATCTATTCAACGTCAAACACCTATGTATTAATGGGCTTAGAACAGCAAAGTAGAATTTGGCTAACCAGAAATGACTCGATTTAGGTTGAAATGTGTGGAAAAATAGGATTAGAGAGATGTGGAAAGGTAAAAGGAGAGTGAAATTAACCAAATCCTAATCTCAAAGAGGGAAATGGATTGGACAGAATGATAGGAGAAAGAGAAGAACAAAAAAAGAGACAAGAAAAAATGGAAAAACAAAAATTTAAACTTAACAAGTGTAACACAAAAATTATGCAAGTTTAAAGAAGTAATATTGAGAGAAGAATGGGGATAGGATGAGAGGAAGGGAGTCAAAAGGAGATATGAAATACTAAAAAATAAAAATACTTAAAATATTATATAAGTATAAAGATATAATACTGTTAAGGAATTTAAGCCGAAGAGTTTTTAATTAAGTAATGAATTTCTGAATTAAGTGTGTACACAATGGGGGATAAGGTCTAATTATTGATGACGGGTATATCTGAGGATGAGCAGAACAGCAATTAAGTCATCCCCCCAAAAAAAAGAATGAAAGAGAAGAAAAAGTGAAAAGAATGAAAAAGAAAGAAAGAAAGGAAAAGGACCAAAATTTCAGTACTGATAAAATAAAAATTAAAAAAGAACACAAACATGCATATACACCTAAAATAAAAATTATAAGAGGAAAAAAATTAATAGGAAACAATTTTTTAAATTAAAAATTAAAAAAGGTACAATAAAGGGTTCTTTGATTTTTTTTGGAGTGGGCGGGGAGGCAAATGGAAAGATCCTGTATCTCCCTTGTGTCTGTAACCAGTCTCTTGGTTGGGTCTCTGGTCTGCTTGTGGTGTTTGGTTTTCCTGTGGCTTGATTGGTTTCTTAAGTTAGTTAGTTTGGGCAGGCAGAAAGATGCTCTGCTTTACCCAGAATTTTGTGATCCTCCTCCCAGGCTATTTCAGTAGGAGGGAGATCTGTTTTGAGTGTCACAAAAAAGGAAGATGACTGTTTCCTCTAGTTTGGAGATGCTGTGATGAGGCTAGGTTCTGGGTAGGCCTCTCAGCAAGCAGTAGCTTTTCCCTGAGTGGCTAGCTTCTGAGACATTCACAGAGCCCAGCCTGGAGCCATTCTTAGGGTTTATGTTTACTGAATTTCAATTGATTTTCTAGGCTGCTGTATGGAGGGGAAGCCTCTGGCTCTGTTTATCCAGTGAAGAAAGCTACTCCTTGGGGGTGGAGTTTTCTTTGCCTGGGCTGAGTGACTTTTCCATGGGTGGAGTTGAGCCTGACAGGTCTGAGCAGGTTCCTGTGCCTTGCTAAAAGACTCTTTTGTTTTCTCCCTAGGCTTGGGTTGGAGCTAGCTGCTCAGTCAGGACTTTGTTAGTATCAAAGATGGAGATCTTTGGAAGTGGAGGGGGTCGGGAGGTGTGGTCTTCCCTCTTCTGCACCCTGAGAAGGCGTGACCATGTCAGGGTTCTACTCATTCCACAGTGTTGGTTCCTGGGTGGTCTCTGGTCTGCAATCTGCAGGATGAAGATATCTGCTCCTTGTCAGTTCTTGCTGGTGTTGAGTAGAATGTGCTTGCTTGGTATATCTGGCACCGTTGTGTAGTAATCTCTGTGTTGTAGGTTTGGTGACTGTGGCTACCGCTGCCACCACCACCGCGACAGCAACTGCTACTGGCAAATGCTCAGATCTGTCTCCTTGCCTGGATTTTCCCTCTTTGGCCAAACTCTCTGTACTGTGATGGCACACTTGGTGTAATTCTCTGGCCTAGGACTGTTCACCAGAACACTAAATCTGCTTTCTATGCGAGAGCTTGTTTAGCCTCCAGCTTCTCCTACGCCATCTTCCAGGAACTACTCCTCTTTTTTTTTTTTTTCTCTCCAGTATCTTTTCTTGTTTTGGAACAAGTGTCATGGAGTGTCCAACCAAACAAAAGGAAGTTTATTCCATTAATTTAATAAATAAGGAATACAGCCTGTCTGCATCTTCAGGCATCTTTGAATATAAATCTGATCATTCATATCATTGAATTTTCAAAGTCGTTTTGACAATTTTTTGTTAAACCATTCATTAAAGGGGAAACAAAGGAGGAGGCTACAATGCTTGATAAGAAATGTACTCATTGTCTTGCCCATGTAATTGTAACCCCTCTGTACAGTATTTTCACAATAAAAAATAAAAAAAAATTAAAAAAAGAGGCTCCAAACAGCAAGAAAAAAACAATGTTTTGCTTTCTAAGAATGTTTTAAAAACTAGTAATTCAATAAAACACATTCTATTCTTCCAAGATTCCATAGTGAAGAATTTTTCTTTTATCATAGTCCTTACCACTGATCCCCTCCCTTCAAACTTGGAGCTTTTTTTCAGTTTTCTTGTTCCAGCTTTCATTTTGGTACTAGCATCCGTAATCTCCTTGTATTATTTGACAATGAAATTCCATTTGTTGTTAGAGAGCTCAATTCATATTGCCAAAGGCAGACTCATGAGCATATCATATAGCATAAACTATTGAATATCATTAACATGATCCTATGCAGCTATTCAACCAATTAATATAAGTATCACATAAATGTGCATATTCATATAAATTTTAAAATGCAAAGTAGTTACATTTCTACGTTATAAAATAATTCAGACCACTAGTAGAAGAGGCTAAGCTAAACCTTTTGCATCATCCCCAATATTTTGTAAAAATTTTTCTCATTAACTTTCAGTGAAGGGCCTTCTTTTCCTAGCAATAAGTTATAATTCATGTCCTTGGATTTTAGTCACCTTTGAGTAACCTGTTTTCTTTCCACCACCAGTTAGTCCCTCATGTTAAATACCTGAGGAATAACTTGTCCCAATGTGCTGCAAGAGGAGTACCTGAGTCGACTGTCTGTGCCCACTCTTTCATTGGTTTGTTTGGAAATGGGGTATCAGAGAGAGGGATGTCAGGGTTCAGGTGGCTGGACCCATGGTGTTAGGAATTATGTGTATAACAAAAGAGTAGTAGAGATTAGGATACCAGGTAAAGGGTAACTGTTACTGTAATTGCTGAGTTACAGTGTCAGGAAATTGGTTAGCAGCAACAGTTTTGCACGGGTTGGGATAGCTAATACAGGCATCCAGAACTGTTTAGCAGGGACAAGGAAGAATAAACAAAGTGAAAGAGTAAAAATTGTGAGGGATTGTGGGGCACAATCAAGGTAACAAGGACATGAGTTTGCAAACTGTGTAGGCAGTACTATGGTAGAAGCAATTGGCATGGTGGCCTGATGTGGTGCCTAGCTCTGGGTTTGCCTGTCCAGTTTTAGCTGTTAAATCTTTAGGGAAACTACTTCTAGCAGCTCATTATCAGCTTGTTGTGTTCAGGCACATGCCATCTATAAATGTCTACTCCAAGTAGCTTGCATTGTTTGACACCAGTATAGGATCTTTGCCCTAAACATCCTGAGAGACTCCACTCCACAATGCTGCAGAACAGGGTCTATATGGTGAGTGCAATCACCTCATACAACTCATTCTGCTCCTCTCCAATGTCAATTATCATGGTAGCAAGAGATCTGAGATGTGCTCAGCAGTAGTGCTCTGGGAAGCTGCCAATTCTTACCCTGGTATTCTGGGAGCTCCCTAGAGAAGGGCAAGAGCACTTGCTGATGTTCTTCCTACTTCTCTCTGTGGCTCTGGACAGCCAGATTGTTGTACCTCAGATGGGTTACTCTCATGTCCAGGTGGCCTCAAACTTACTCTTTCTTCTTTATCTAGGTGCTCATCACCTTCAGCTGCCTCTCCTTTTCCCTCCAGGTAGCTTACTTCCTTTCCACATCCTTTGAATTCTGCTTAATATCAACCTGTGACTTTCACACCAAGCCCTTCCACTTTTTCATCTATCTCTCTAGCTGTGAATCTGGCATAATAGGCTACATGTAACTTCTGTATCTGTTTATCAAGATTTGAGCTGGAATCCAAGCTGGTACTAGCTAACTGAGAACATGGGAAGCATCTTAAATACTCCCCTGCCATTCACTGCTCATTGAGAAAGATGCAAATGTGTTGTGGTCAGTCTCTACTTCTCCATTTCTGGTTCATCAGAATAAAGTGAAGTTACAATGGAGCTACCAGACAGCTGCTATGTCACCAAGTGACCCAACCAAAGATAACTTAGTAAGGGGATACTTATCAAGTATAGTAGGATAAATGCACATATTTGTAGGATATAACTAAGGGCTTTCATGAAACTAGTTATTTTATGCCCAAAATGGCAGACCAATATTAAGCTCTCCCTGAGGTCTTCCTGTTCAGAAAGCCCCGAGGACTCCTACATACAACTCAGACTTAATGATATGGGTTAATAAAAAAATAGGTGAGTATGTATTAGTATTCTGAAGGTGTTCTAAGGTTTTGTCTTGTCATTACTAAGATGAAATCAACGTCCTTTCTCTGACCATCACCATATCTCTTTATTTGGCATAATTGGCAAATTTCTTAGTGTGTCATTTTCTCCTGTTAGTTCAGTGCACAAGGTAAAACATTAAGGATGCCAAACCATGGGTTTCCATTGTCCTAGTAGACGTTTTGCCTTCTAGGACCTTCCTTCCAGGTAACCCTCTGTTTAGCATATTGTACAACGCCCCAATCAATGAAATCATTTTGAGCCTAGGAGAAAATCTCCATTTATAAAGCAGTACACATAAGAAGCAGAAGATGCCCCAAACTCAAATGTTCCAGGAGAACAGAGTGTAAGGGTGTCTACATAGTTGGGAAATAGGATTCTGAGGGGTGGGAAGGGATGAGTTTAGATAGCAAACTTGGAAGTAATTATAAGTTTCTGAATGCCTAACCTTACTTTCTCTGCCCCTCAGATCCAATTCCGGAAGTTGTGGAATGTTTATGATCACAAAAGAGTTTTTGGTCCCAGGCCCAAACTCTAGGTGTTCCTGTTACATCTTCCCACCTGCCCCTGATATACATGGTCAGAAGAGCAAAGGGGAAGGGAGCCCCATGCTCAGGAATATAAATGGAGCTTAAAAGTAACTGCAGTCTCTGGCTTTCTATTTTGAATGTAAGATAAAAGGCAGTTTGAGTTTCTAAGAAATAAGTTTCTAGGCTCTAAGCTTCCTTCAGAACTTCTTTCCCTCCTTCTATGTTTTGAGAGCAACAGTTAGTACAGTGCTTCTGTCTCTCTTTCCCTACACACAATGCTTAAAGTAGACAATGGTGTAAACTGCCATTAAATAAAAAAAAATGTTAAATAGCACACAGTAAGTTCTTCTCCTGAATTCCTGGACCTAACAAGTTCCCAATTCTGTAGGCAAAGTATTTATGGGTGAGTACCATCAACCTCCACTGATTGGTGAGCTTAGAACACTTTTCCCAAGGCAGGTTCTGTCCAGGTTATTAGGATGGCTGCGATCTACTGGATCAATGAACTTACATACCATGCAAGACAGAAAAGTCTAAGAGATTGAGATCCAAAAGAAGAAAGTGTACCAAGAAGAGAAAACTTATCATTGCTGGAAAAGTAGGAAGACTAAACTAGGAGAATGTTTCTCTGAATACAGACATGGGTATAATTATAACAAAGTTCTAAGTTGTGGCTCATCAGTAGAAACTATCAAATCAAACCTCACTAAAGCTAAAATATAAAACATAAAATTAAAAAAAAGCATTTGGATTTCTGTACTAACATCTGTTTTAAGGGGTGGGATTGGTGTGTGTGTGTGTGTATGTGCATGTGTGTGTGTGTGTGTGGTGTCTGAGATTATGTATAGGACAGCATTGATTCTTAAAAATCATCATATTGACACTATTCTTTAGGTTTCCCATTCAAGTGTGTTGGCGTTCTAGCTCTACCACTTGAAACACACAATTCTCGCTTTCTTCTGCTTAACTGTGGATAAACATGTAATGGATATGTCAACCTGGGTTGGTTTCAAACTATGATCTTCAGATCCTACTTTCTGGAGTAGGAAAGGTATAAGATTGAGCCACTCTGCTCAATGTTTCCAGTGATTTACTTAAACTTTCTGAATCTCAGCTTTTTCCTGTGTGGAAAGTGAAAAGTATTACTTTGTGGACCTTAGAATCGGTTGGGCGGTATGACGGGTGCAGGAAGTATACGTGTTTGGGATGTGTGTACAGAGCCTGACACTCTCATAAAACTACTGATATTTATATTGAAATGCATTCCAGGAATTGGAAACAAGAGGGATTTTTCTGTTCTTGTTTATCTATTTATTGGCATTGAGGGAGACAGAGATATTCAAGGGGAACAGGGAAACAAATGAAGCACTTGTACTCTATAGATATTGTGTTCACAATGAACTATACCACTGTAGACAGAGACAGGAGGGATGGGATTGCCAAACAAGAAATGAACTCATTGCCTGATTTACAATATGGTTATTCATATATACACTATCATAACAATAACACTGTTAAAAATCCGGGTTGGTGATTCTCTCCTCCAATTTTTCTAGGTGCCCTTAAGACTCAGGCCCACCAATGGAGTTTTTGAAGGTCAATTTATATGATATAAAGCCATAATCTCTTACGAAATGTTATAAAAAGTATTTCATTCTTAGTACCAGTTTCTCTATATGTTGCAATTCTATATGTTGTTGGCAGAGCTAATGTTTTACTTTCTGTTTTTAGTATTTGTCAAGTGTTGAAATCCTTCTTAAAGCTTTGCTTCAGAGGTCTGCTGTATCCTTGGTACCCTGCCCCTAATTAAAATGTAATCAACTTTTGAAATTAATATACTTGAGTATGAGTTTCATTTATTTATTCAATTTGTTGGTGATGGTGATCTCTGGGCCTGGTCGCTGTCCTTCAGCTCTTCAGCTCAAGACAAATGCTCTACTACTTGAGCATTGTACCGCATCTAGCTTTTTCTGCCTAGGGGGTGCTGTGGAAACAATCCTAGGGTCTCATGCATTCAAGATAAACTGTCTACCACTGATCCACCTTCTCAGCCCCTAGGACTGGTATTTTTGTGCATGGGTCTATCAAGCAAACATATTGAACGAATGTATTCATTTGCCACTAGACATATTCAAAATTATGAATTATCTGATATTTTAATGAATACAAGTGTTATCATTGTTACTAGGAATTGTTTGTCTCCCCATGCTATAAACATGGAGGAGATATTTTAACTAAAACTACAAAAGTAATTTTAAGATCGTGGTGCTAACAAATCTTTCCAGGTGTTATTACATTAAACAGAGAATTCAAAATGATTTTTCTTCATGAATACAGAGATCAAAGGTCTTATAATACTTATTTCAAAATGTAAATTAAAGGAAAAATCAGTCAGGAGGTAAAATTTATATTGAATGTTAATTTTTGAAGAAGAAAAGAAGATCCTAGATGGCAGACTGAAGACAAAGCAATATCTGTGCTCAATAATAAATAAGAAGCTTTATTTAAAAAATTGAGCTGGAATGTGCACATCTGGCAAAGGCAAGCAGATCAGAACATACCACCAACAAAGAAACACCATAATGTATATCTCAGAAAAAGGAAAAAAGTTCAGACCAGGGCTCAACATCCTTACCCTTGATTTCAATGATACACATACACCCCTCTACAGACACACACACACACACACACACACACACACACACAAGAATGTATGCATCAGCTTAGCCTACTCACTTCCATTCAACATGAATCAAAGGTCTTCCTGTAATATCTGAAACTTTAAAAGTTTCAAGTCTTGTAAATAATTGATAACAGATGCATAAGCAATTATTTTCTGAATAGCACTCTACTATTGAAATGAACATCTCTGAATCTCGAAAGAATTAAACAAGAGAAAATCCGAATTTGGGACTATATTTCTACCAGCTATTCTGCAAAAGCTTAATAAGAAGTTATAAAATCCAAAATTAAATACTAAATTAATACAATTAATACTTGTGTAACTGAAGTGAAAGACACTGATCAGATACCTATGCTGCCTCCAGTTCTCAGCTGGCTGCACACTGTGGCACCTTTGATTCTGCTGGGCCAGGATCACAGTTGTCTTCCCCAGAACAGTGGTAATGCTGGGTTGGCGCTGGGAGCTGTGTTGAGAGGAGGGGAGGGCAAGGGGGAAGCCGAGCTGGGGTTGGGGCTAGGGGTAGTAGGGACAGTACGGGAGGCCCTAGCAGAGGCTAGTGAAGGGAGGAAGGAGGCAGTAGTAAAATGGATCAGGAAGCAGCAGACCCTAAGGTAGCTGGGTTCTGGGGAGTGTCTGTGAGGTGGGGAGTGTGTCCCCTCGAGCCTGGTGAGGAAAGGAAGGAGTTTCAAATCCCATCCAAAAAGGCAATGAGAAATGAGACAACCAGTGTATGAAGAATTTCAAGAAAAAAGGCAGGGACTTGTAGGTAAACTCTAGAGGGTGCGGAGGGCAGCAGTGCTGGGCTAGTGGTGGTCATGAGTCTCTGGATACCCTTGAAGTGAGTGAGGGCCAGCTCTGCTGTGGGCTAGGCCTCACTATCGCCTTTAAGTATGCACCAGGAATCGATGGCACTGCCTCAGCCTGCCCAACGGAGCTGGCCTGGCATGCGTGCTGCAGACCGGGCAGCTGCTGGGAGACTATGTGCAGCAGGGCAGAGGAAGTATGGCTGCTGGTTACTGATCCACCCCCTCCCAGGCCCAGAGACACTGGGAAAGTTCTGGCTCTGGATCAGGACCAGGGACTGCCCTAAAGACAAGTGGCCACTGGGGATCTGCATGGTGGCTGCTACGTGTGGGCTGGGAAATTCCTTAGCATGGCCAAAGAGTCTCCATGGAGAGGCACATTTGTTCCTGTGCCTCTCCCATCTTATGGATTTCTGCTGTCCTCCTGCCTCATGCCATGTCCAACTATAGGAATTAACTTCTCCAGGCCTCTGAGAGGTCATCTTGGTGATGCTCACGGGCTTCCCACCTCTGGTTCACCATGCATGCAGGGCTCACAGGGTGCCATCCTCCAGGCAAAGCATACCCCCATTTCAGCTTGGCCACCCCTGCTTAGGGGACCATGAACTGCATTCTTACACAGAATGCCAGGGGTACACAAGCTGTCCTGCAGTCAAAGGCATCCTTTGACATCTGTTCTGGTGTGGGGCGCCTGTGGAGCCAACCGCACATTCACATTTCATTATTTAAAAGGAAGAGGAAAACGCTTCATTGTCCCAGATACAGCTGTCCTTAGGGTTCTCTGTGTACACTAGTCTTGTGCTGAGATAGGGATCCCCAAAGACCACGAATGAGCAAATTCCCATGTGAGTACACCAGAGTCATTTATTGCAAGCTTAAGTCTAGACTCACAACTGTCACCATTGCAGCAGTTCAGAGATGAGAGCCCCAACCCTTCAGTTAACAGGGTTTTTATAGGGTATAGGGTTGAGGTAAGGGGGTTCCTAGCTTGGCAGTTACATTATTGGTTGACATTTAGTGAGTGAATATTGTAACAATGTTATTGGCTAGCATGTACAGGCTAAGCAGTAAGCAGCAAACTATGTTAACTATGCTATCTTAAGAAACATCTGTAGCTTTAGGTACCTTCCTGTCATCTGCTGAAGGCTATTGCTAGGGGAGTTATGGGCAAAATGTTATTGGGACATTTCACGGTTTTTCCAGGTAAGACTTTCGGTAAAAATCTTTACAATGGGTACTTTCAGTAAAGGCCTTCACAATGGATACTTTGGGTAAAGGCCTTCAAAATGGAGTCTAAGTCCAGAATGCCTGTACTTTGGCTAAAACCTCTCACTAAGTTTGTATGTGTGTTTGTATGTGTGTGTGTGTGTGTGTGTGTGTTTGGTGTAAGAGAGTCAGATAGAGCTATGGTTTGGGATAAAACATTTATTCCCTTCAGCATTGAGTTTTGGTATCTAGTGGTTGTTCCCCCTTCCGAATTCTGAGTTCTAAAATTGTCTTTCTATATATTTTTATCCTTTGATCCTCTTGATATTCAAATTCCTAAGGTCTCCTTGTGAATTTCCGTATTTGCTCCATGAAGGTGGTGCCACTCTTCTAACTTTTATGAAGACCTTTGCTCTCTTTAAATGCAGTTTGTGCTGTTAGTGGTTTTATTTAGCCCAGACTGTTACAGTCCAGGCTGTGACTGTTAATTCTGAGATTAGTTTAGGCTAATATGAGATACTATCTTTTCAGTTTATCTAGTGAAAGAAGTTCAGCATCTTTATTGTAATAATTTCCTGGCTTTAAAAACAAAAAAAAAATCCAGTGGTATACATGTACAATCTGTTGTTTTTAGTTAATTGTGTGCCACTGTAATGAAAAACAAATCTTTTTACTAAAGTGAGTCTTTAGAACGGGAAA
>NW_024872644.1:0-14987 GCF_019054845.1 Dipodomys spectabilis | reverse complement strand
CCACAGGAAATGGCTTTAGTACACTGGCAAAAAAACCAAGCTAATCTTCCCCCTGGCCGCCATTCTGGGACCACTTCCTCTGCCCTGTGGCTCAAGTGAAAGTTGACCCAGCCTTGAATTTCCTCCTAGACTTTTCTGAAGCCATAGAACATTCATACAACTCACACCACCTGCTCTACAGCACACCTCAGGACCTTTGCCCATGCTATACCTTCTGCCTGAGGCTCTCTGTCTTGTACCCACATAATAGAACTACTGTGGAATTTTAGCACTGCTTATATCACTTCCTGAAGCAAGTCTTTCCTTCCCTTCTCCATCTTTATTTTTTTTTTAATATTGAGTTGATAGAGATGGAATTTGTGCAGGCTGAGTGGCAAATGCTCTATATTGGGGTGTGTGTGTGTTTGTGTGTGTGTGTATGTGTGTTTTTGTGTATTTGTGTGTGTGTGTATGTGTGTTTGTGTTTATTTGTGTGTGTGTGTGTGTGTGTGTGTGTGTGTGTGTGTGTGCGCGCGCGCTAATCGTGGGGTTTGAATTCAAGGCCTGGATGCTATCCTATCTCTGAGGTTTTGTGCTCTAGGCTAGCACTGTACTACTTGAATCACAGCTCTACTTCTGGATTTTTGGGTGTTTAATTTGAGAAAAGTGTCTTAAATTGACTTTCCTGCTTGCAATCGCTTCCTCCTGAGTAGCTTACAGGGGTGAGCCACCAGCCCCTGCCCGCTACCCTACCTCTTACCTATAACCTCGGCCCTCCTCTGAGTCCCAGAAGAATATGTCTTTCAATTTAATTATGTAGCATGCTTCAATACTGAATATAATGTTAATGGAAAATTAGTCAATGTCCTAAATTATTGTGAATAATTTTATAATAGATGAGCAAAATATAATATTATGTGTATAATAATACTAAATGCAACAATCAATAAATGAATCAAAGAAAAATAAAATACAAAATCAATAATAAAATTCATAATATGGAATTAACATACATATATAAGTATATATCATGTAATACACATATAGAAATATTTTTTCCATTGCAGGGCCTTCATTAGGCACTGGGAACTCTATCCTGAATTTCTTTTCCTCAAGGACAATAAGCTATGCATTCACCCATCGTGCAAAAGAGTTACCTGGATGGTGAGCTCAAAAACTTGCAATGGCAGAAATTCTGGCCCCAGTTCCAAGACAGTGACTTAAATTTTTTAATGGAAGCAGTTATGTTTATTCAGTTCCATACTGAACATTAAAAAAAGCAGTGTAGATTTTTGTACAGCTATTCAAACATCCTTCCCTTACCCGCAAAATGTTTCTCTGAGAACTCTATTGTTTCTCTTTTTTTGTATGTTTTTTATTGTAAAAGTGTACTACAGAGGGGTTACAGTTCCAGGAGCAAGGTAATGAGTACATTTCCTATTGAGCATTGTTTAATCCTCCTGTGTTTTTCTGCTACCATCCCTTCCCTCCCATCTCCACAACTATCTCCCCTGCCAAGGTCAGTGACTTAGTTTTTCATTTTTGGTTGGCATGGGGTTTGAACTCAAATAATGGCAAATCTTCGCTCACATTGCTACAGATTTACCAAGACCCTGAGTTCAAATCCCAGGCTAGAAAAGAAAACTGACAGAAATTCCAAACCAGGGAGCTTTATTTTTTTAATTTAGTTAAATAATTAATAAATTATTTATCATAATAAAAAATAAATATTGTTTTTTTTGGCCAAGCATAGGGCTTGAACACAGGTCGTGGAAATTCTATTTCAGCTTGGATCTCCGTTGGCTGGGGTGCAGTCTCTGGACCCTTAGCCGATCCTGGGATCGGGGGCCCAGAGTGCTTTCAGGAAGAAAAAAATTTGGAAAGCACAAAAAGTGGTGAATTACACACAGCTGGGGTTTTATGATTTTTTTCTTTGGACAGTGACCATCCTGGGTCTGAATGACAAAGCTGCAAAGTGGACCTGACCTGCCATTGCTTGTGGCTGGTGCGCTATCCGTGAAGCCATAGGCCAACCTGTCAACATAGGCCCAAGATCACAAGAGACTCATTCTTATGTACAGGAATACTGATTGAAAAAGTAGTTTATACATCGGTCTATGCTAAAATTGGAAACAGTAATCCTAGAATGCTGATTGAGCTTAATTAATAGTTTATTAAGCATGAAAAGAATAATATTCCTACAATGGCGGTATAATAAATACCTAAGAGTTGATATATATAGGTAAAGAGTTCCAAAGCTGTCTGTCTATGATAGAATGACACCTACTGTGTTCCTATATATCTATATATTTGTATATCTCCATCTGCCTATACATGTATCGCTGTTTTGCCCAAACCTGGGGTTGATCTCAGAGCCTGGGAACCACCTGACATCTTCATTGGCTAGAGGCTGCCATGCTCAAACTCACCCAATCATGAATTGGGCCTGCTAGGCTCTAAGTTCAGATCCTGGCACTGCCAGGCATGATGGATAACACATCTAACATCTAGATGTTATGGGATAGGATGTAAAAAATGTAATAAATTCTATAGGTGTCATAAGAGTCAATAAAATAAATTCTAAATAAATGAATGACACAAGAAATAAAATAAATAACCACACCAAACACAATATGGACTGAACATCTGTAAGAAGTATAAATCCTATCTTTAAAATATATATAAGGAGGACTGGGAAGGTGGCTCAGGGGTAGAGCTCTTGCCTTGCATGCATCAGACCGTTGGCTCGATTTCTCAACACCACATAAGCAGAAAAAAAAGCTGGCAGTGGCGCTGTGTCTCAAGAGTTAGAGCACTAGACTTGAGGTGAAGAGCTGAGAGGCAGTGCCTGGGCCCAGAGTTCAGGCCCACGAGTGGACCCACAAAAAAAATAGTATATAAGGAATATCTTTTCCAGGCCTGAGGCTTGAATTCACACCCCCCCCCCCCCATGCGGAGGGAATGGTGGCAGATCCTGAGATACTCGTTTCTGGACCTGGGAAGAGTCATGGAATGTGATCAATCTCATCCTTGAATCAGTAGTTCGTGAATGATGCAAGTAGGAAATGATAGGCAAGACTCATGGGGTATCGAATATTTGTAAAGAAATTGATGAGGCATGATAATAATCATCACAGTCATGAAATGGAGGCATCAGGAAAGATCCAAGAATCGGTAGTTCACACAGATTGGATTCCATCTCAGGTTACCATCTCTCCTAATCTATATAAATGTGTACTTATTTGCCTACTACCTTCAGCTTATGAATGGATGACTGTTGTGTTCCCCGCTTTCCATTCAGGGGAGGGGGTTCAATGGCAGATCCCAAAGCCTGGTGTGCTCATGTGGACCCATTCGCCACTTGGTCCTGCTAGGTCTCGAGTTCAGATTCCCTGCTCTGCCAAAAGATTCATCTTTATGTCAGAAGTCAATCATTGCACCTGTTTTCTTTCCTTTGCAAGTCCTGGATCTCAGCTATGATGGAGAATGCTTGGGCCACCCTGTGGCCATGGGAATATGTTGTTAACCATGTCAGCCCAGTTATACCTGTCATCATATACTCAAGAAAATACACAATACACCCATGAATAGCATACAAATAGAATAACTACACTAAATGCACGATGCAGTCCACACACGGATGTGAATATACATCCCATGTTTAAATGATCATTGAGGACTATTTTGGCCTCCCTGGGGCTCGTTCTCAGTTCCTGGGAACAGCCCACCTCCTTAGTGGCTCACAGTCTGGTGTGATCATGTGGACCCATTGGGCAGTTGGGCCCCCTAGGCCCAAAGTTTGAATACCAGCACTGCCAAAAATTCACCCTGATGTGCGAAGCCAGTTGTTGCACCAGTTTTCCTGTTCTGTGCAAGTTCTGGGCCTTGGCTAGGAAAGAGAATGTATATGCAACTCTATACTCATGGAAACAGGTTGTCATCCAGTTCACTACAGCTATATCTGTCATCCTATACTCAAGGAAATACACAATACATCAATGAATAAGACACAAAGCAAAGAGATTGACTACAACAAAAGCAAGATGCCTTCCTCTCATGTTTGGAAATATGTATCCACTGTTTAATTATGAATTTATGACTATATTGGCCTCCACCAGGGCTCCATCTCAGATCCTAGGAATGGCTTAGTTCCTTAGTGGCTCACAGCCTGGTGTGCTCACCATGACCCATTCACCAATTGGGCCTGCTAGGATTTGAGTTCAAATTCCTGCACTACCAAAAGATTCATTCTGATGTGAGAAGCCTATGTTGGCACATGTTTTCCTGTCCTGAGAATGTCCTGGGTCTCTTTGAGGATGGAGAATGCTATATAGGCAACTCTTAGCCATGGGAATAGGTTGTCATCCATGTCAGCACAGTTATATCTCTCACCCCATATGAAATAAAATACACAATACATCCATGAATAAGACACAAAATAGAACAAATAACTACACTGAATGCAAGATGCATACCATATCTGTAGGTAAATAGAAATCCTATGTTTAAAAACAGTGGGCTTGTTATTTTGTCCAGTGTTGGGGCTTCAAATCATGTCCTGAACCAGGCCTGACATTCTAGTCTTCAAAGATGGTGAGCTTCCCCTTCCCCCACAGTGCAACAGAGTTACCCAGTCCTGAGCTCAAATCCCAGCACTGACAAAAGATTCATCCTGATGTCAGAAGCCAGTCATTGTGCCTTTTATCCTCTCCTATGAAAGTCCTGGGTCTCAAATACGCTGGAGAATGCACAGACAACCCTTTAACCAAGAGAACAGGTTGTCATCCATGTCAGCACAGTTATACCTGTCACCATACTTATTAAAATACACAATACCTCCATGAATTAGTTACAAAGTAAGGAGAATATTTGCACTGAAAACAAGATGCTGTCCATACATGTGTGTCAATATAGATCCTATGATTAAATTATGAATTTATGACTATAGTGGACCATCCTGGGGATTAATGTCAGATTCTGGGAATGGCCACACTACTTAGTTGCTCACAGGTTCATATGATCACCTTGACTGATTGGCCAACTTGTTTTGCTCTGCCATGAGTTCAGATCCCAGCACTACCAACAAGTGGATCGTGGAGTAAGAAGGAGTGTGTGAAACATTTTTTCCTTTTCTCTGAATTCTGGGGGTCAGGCATGATGGAGAACATTTCTACAAATCTAGATGTTTTGTTATAGGTTGTCATCAATGTAATAAACAGAATGGGTTTCATCATAGTAAAATCAATGATAAATAACTGAATAAAACAAAGGATACAAGGAACGACCATCCAAACCTGTATGGACTGAAAATCTATAGGTAAGTATAAATCCTATCTTTACAATATATGTAAATAGTATGTTTTCGAGGACTGGGTCTTGAATTCAGGACTAGTGAACAGCCCTGACTATTTTATCTTCATGTAAGGTAATCTTCCCCTTTATCCACATTGCTGCAGATTTACCCAGATACTGAGTTGATATCCAAAGCCTGTAAGAATAAACTGTGCAAATTGCAAGCCCGGAGCTAATTTTTTTCTCAGCATGGGGCTTGAACTCAGGTTGTGGCAACTTTGCCTCAGCTTCTATCACCCTAGGATGGAGTGCAGCCACGGGACACACAGGTGCTTCTGGGATCCTAGAGCGCCACGTGTTGCAAGGAAAACAATGCACAGAAAAAATGTGGCCTTTTATGTTTTCTTCCTTTGCACAGTGACCCTTCTGAAGGTCACTGTTGCAATGGGTACTTCACCTTGCTTTGCTGAAGGCTGGCAGATTATCAGGGAAACCATAGGCCCATGGGGCAACATAGGCCCTCATTTAGAATCCCCATCCTGACACCAATCAATGGCAGGAGGTACTAAGAAACTGGTTCCCATCCAAAGGAATAACACTGGAATTTTGTCAATGTCACAGTTGAATGAGTTGATCATGAATGATGATACTATAAAATTAAAAAGCATCATTTCAGAAAGCTGGTTGATTTTATTTAATATTTATGAATCATTAAAAGAGCATTATTACTTACAGGAACACAATAATTTCAGGACATTGAGTGCTTTCATTAATATTTTAAGGATCAAAACAATAACATTAATTACATGGACGCATAATGAATACTCAGGAATTGGTAGGAATATAGTCTATATAACTGAATAATGTATACACATCTCTGGCACTCTATAAAGATATACATATTTTTAGCATACTGCCATCTGCATGTCAATCTGTTCTTATTTGGTGAACCCCTGAGGCTGGTTCTCAGGTCCTGGGAACAACCTGTCTGCTCAATTTGCCCCAGGATGGCATTTTACACTCACCCATTAATGAATTTGGCCTTGTAGGCCATGAGTTCAGATGCCAGCGCTCCCAAACAATGAATCGTGGAGTTAGAAGCTGATAGTGACACATGATTTCCTTTACTGTGAATCTTCTGGGTGTCAGGTATGAAGTGGAATACAAATGTAGACCTATAGCCTATGTAGTCCATGTTCTATGTGCTGTATAATAGTCAATAAAATAAATGGTCAATACATGAATAAAACAAAAAATAATATAACTACACTGAATGCAATATGGAGTCAACATATGTATATAAATATAAAACACATATGTAAATTGTACATGAATAGGGTGTTTTCTAGTACTGGAGATCGATTTCAGGCCTAAGGAACAGACTTGAATTTCTTCACTTCAAGGAGGCAAGCTTCCCCTTCCTACACAGTGCAACAGAGTTACCCAGACTATGAGTTCCATTCCAATCCCAGTCCTGGTAGAAAAAACGTCACCTTTATAGTATGTGAGACCTAATTCTTAGGTATTTCATTATGCCTCCATTTGATGAATGTGATTGTTTAAAAGCTTAATAAAATATTAACTAAAATCAATCAGTGTCGTGTAATATAATTGTGTATAATTTTATCCTAGAATAATTCAAGAATTGTTCATTCAATCATGACTTAAATCACATTCCATTGGTAATCATATGGATAGGAACAAGTTTCTTAGGATCTCCTACCATTTGGAGGTGGCAAGACCAGGATTCGAATTGTGGACTCCAGCTCCCACCACCTCAACCTGAGGATAGGGAACTTACCAGTCTGTCCAAGAACATCAACATGACCAGTGATTAGGCAGGCACCAGTGGCTCTCAGCAGTCCCCCTTGATACTTACAAGGCTGTGATAGGAGGATCATGGTCAACGTCACCTTAAGCAGGAAAATCCTTGAGACCCCTGTCCAACTTCAGTGCCAACAAAGCCAGAAGCCTTGTGTAGAGGACCAGCCTTGAGCAAAAGCAGGTCATGGACTGTGCCCAGATACTGAGTTCAAGGTCTGGGACTGGCAACAAACAGAAATACACAACAATCTGTGTAGCCATACAGCTAAAGCAGGTCACCCTCTTGTCCCCAACTGAACTGGACAGCATTCCCTGGGAAAAGGGCTGGGAGAACCGCTGTCATCTTGACTATGCCCATGCTGCTTGCTTCACAGGATTCTGGCCACACCCCCATTCTTTCATGCTTCTTTCTGACCAATGGGATACAAGAATGGTGGCCATGCTCACATTGCATGCTGCCAGGTAGCACTGGGATTCCCTCTGTTAGTTTACACCACTACCAGCAGTTGAGGAAGGTAGTGGTGGTTGAGTGGTGAGGAAGACACTCAAGGTGACTTTGGAGTATAGTAGGAAATTGATGTTTGCACCCCCACCTGGCCCCTTCCCTCCCTTCACGTGGTGCCAGGTTTCAAACCTCAGGCAATGGCGTGCTGCCAGCAGGCCTAAATCCCCGACCTGGTCCCTGCCCCTAGTCTTCTGCTCTGGGCCCAAGTGACTGCAATGCTGCCACCATCCCTGCTGCCCCAATTGGAGCAGCTGCCAACAGCTTCTCCCAGCAGCACAGGTGAGTGGCCGCCCCTACACCAACCTACCCTGGGTCAAGCACTCCTCTGGGGGCACCATGAACCCCCCTGCTTTTTTCCTCTCAAAGCCTCTGATGAGTCACCTTTCTGTCTTGAGCATTTCTGAGATAGAAACAAAATATATGCTCAGGCTGGGCTGAATCACGGTCCTCCTGTGAAAGATATGCTCCACCAGGCCTGGTCCTCTCCAGTTGGGATGGTAAACATGTGGCACCATGCTCAGTCGTTGGTTTAGATGGATTATCACAAACTCAGTCCACAGCAGCGGATTCTTGACCACACGTGAACCTCTTGGTAGGGCCTCAACCATTGGACCTCAGTCTCCTCACAGGACAGTTGTGAGGAAACAAGGGATTTATACAGAGAGATCTCTGGAGAATGGCTAGGCAGAGAGGGAGCGGCATTCAGATAAGGTTTTGGCAATTCTGTGAGCATATGACTGGAAGATACCAGGAAGGGCTCAGGTGGGGCCTGAAGCTCGGCCTGACTTCTCTACCATGCTACCTAGGACAATGGGTGCTATTCAGTCCACTTCTTGTGGTGGCAAGTCCACTTCTTTTCAGTCGTGGGTCTTGAACTCTAGGATTGGGCACTGTTCCCGAGCTCCTCAGCTCAAGGCTAGCACTCTATCACTTGTATCCACAGTGCCCCTTCCAGTTTTCTGGTGGTTCTTTGGAGTTAAGATTCTCACAGACGTTCCTGCCTGGGCTGTCTATGAACCATGATCCTCATATTTCAGCCTCCTGTGTAGTTAGGTTAGTTTTATGCCACTGGCACCCGATTTAAGTTTAATTCTGATTCTCTCTCTCTCTCTCTCTCTCTCTCTCTCTCTCTCTCTCTCTCTCTCTCTCTCTCACTCACACACACACACACACACACACACACACACACTTGATCTCAGGAACTGGTAGAATGGGTGCTGTAGGAGGTGGCCCAACGTCCCCAGGTGGCTGGAACCCATGATGACCCACTCATTCTGAAGGTGGGCTGTGGGTCAGGAGCTGTCTCATTCAGCGTGTTGATACATCTCCATGAGATAAGCCCTCTGTGTCCTTGCAAGGCTGTGAGGGTTATTCATTGTAGATCTAGCCTTACTGGATTTATTATATTTTATTCTTTTCTACATTATTTTCTAGCACCTGGCCAATATTATGGTACATATTTACTGAATGAAAATATAATGTCAAATTAAGAAAGTCATTTATGGATCTGAGAATGTGGCCTCATGATATGGTGATTGCCTAGCATGCATGAAACCCTGAGTTCATTTCCTCAGTACCACATAAATAGAAAAGCACTGGAAGTGGTACTGTGCCTCAAGTGGTACAGTGATAGCCTTGAGCAAAAAAGCAAAAAAAAAAAAAAAAAGAAGAAGAAAAAACGCAATCCAAAACAAAACCAAAAAACATTTAGCTAGTAAATACAAAATAAAGAGCCCATACTTGGAATATGTAACTGCTCCTGCCATACTGACACCTGACAATGGTCCCTAATTCATGTACTTTACTTATATTAGGATATTGTGTTGAAAAAAATAGTTTTGTTCATTAGGTCACAGCAATTAATGGCTTGATTGTGCTTAGCTGTCAGGTGAAGTTTAGTTCTGGAAATTCAAAGGTTCCAGGTTTTTGAATGGTCACTGCTAATAGTCTAAGTGAGATTTGGAAATCTTTTTGGTTAGTCATGGAACCAAAACGGCAGAGGCAAATTAACAGTTGTGACAGAAGTGAAGGAATAACTCCAGAGTTAATGAATAAATGATATTAACTAAGGTAAAGCAGAAACTGTTTTAGAGAACCAATTTTGGTTATTGAAAAAATAGTTATCAACTAGTCTTATTCCTCATTACCTTTATCATTCTAAATCTCTTAGGCTACTTCTTAATCTCTGTGTAATAAATGTATCTCCTTCTGTGCTGTTTTATCTTACCTTATCTTCTTTGCTTTCTAAAAATCTCAGTCTTTCTATATTTCTCTATGAACATTTCCATATAGTAAATACACCTGCACAGATGGCAGAGAATGCTAATCTAAGGGTCCCATATCTCATGAGTCATTAATGAAACAACATGGAAAAGGAAGACATATTTATTGTTACTGCAAATTTTCTGAAAAGCTGCAATTTTCATTATTTGTCTACATAGTGTCATTCAGTGCACATAAACGCAAATGTTAGCTGGGTGCTGGTGGTTCACGCCTGTAATCCTAGGTATTCAGGAGACCAGAGGATTGTGGTTCAAAGCCAGCCTGGTCAGGAATGACCATGAGACGCTTATCTTCAATTAACCACCATAAACCCGGAAGTGGTGCTGTAGCTTAAGCTGTAGAGTGCTCAACTTGAGCTGAAGAGCTGAGGGAGTGACCCCAGGATCAGAGTTCAAGCCCCACAACCAACAAAAAGTGCAAATATTACCTTAAGTTTCCCCAAAAGGAAGACAAGATCAATAATCTTCTCAAGTATAAAAAATAATTTCATATAGAGAAAGAAGAGAGACATGAATCTCAAGGTGAAGAAAAGAAAGTCCGTTTGAAATTCAAAAATGATTTCTATTTTTACAAGTTTTGCACCCTGAATAAATTCAACTCAGCCTAACATAGTTAAGTCACAATGCAACTACTTTTCTAAATATGTAAAGAATGTAACAACACATTGTCTCTCATCAAATGTTTCTATTAAATAAATCTGAGCTTTCATAAATTTAAAAAAAAGAAAAAAGAATTTCAAAATGATTCAGTGCACCTACTTTTGCTGAGTTATTTGTTATGGCTTATTTGCTACACATATTCTCTTCCTTTAAAAATTGTCAAATATTAGCTTTATAATAAACTTCATCTAATATTTCTTGTTTCAAAAGAGAAGTCTATACAATTGATGTCACTTAGTTTTCTTACTATATTAATTCAAAGCCAAACCAGGCAGAAGGGTCTGTAAAATTCTTATTTCAAATTAATAACCAAAAAACCAGAAGTGGAGTTTTGGCTCAAGCAGTAGAATACTACTTTGGGGGCAGGTGGGCAGGAAAGACAACTGTTCAGGGACAGGATCGAGCCTCAGGGTTTAAGCCCCAGAACCAGCACAAATTAAATAAACAAACAAACAAAAATCCCAGATATGTCTTTGGACCTTCCTTAAAGGAGTACGGGTCAGAGAAGAGGCTCCTTTTGCTGATCATATTCACTGGATCCTGCTTTTTTGGAATCCTTACTGCTCTGGAGAACTCAAGACCAGACCAAAGGAATTGATAACTGACGCCTGCATCAACAGAATCATCTCAGGGGTGAAATATCCATCCATAAGACCCTTTAAAACCTCCATGTCTTTGTTCCTTTGCAGGAGAACACTTTTAAAACAACGTTATTTCCTTTTGTTCTATGCTGGCCTTCAAATGGTACATTATTTCTTTTTGTAACACTCTGAACTAGAAGTTTACAGAAAAATTTTATATGAGTAAAGAACACACTCAAAAAAGCCAGGGACAGAGTTTCCTTCACGTCTTGGGATACTTTTCTTGTACAGTAAAAAGGAAAGTACAAGGTTACTTGAACTTTGTTATTCCTCTATGTTCCATTCCTCTACTGGGGTCAGTTTCCACATCCAGTAACAGTTACTTCCAGTAACAATCGATGGCGCTGCTTGAGGTATAATGAAGGTTTTCTGGCTTCACTGAAATAATACCAGAACACCTATGGACCTGAGGTAACACATGTTTCAGAGACAATTTAGTAAAGAGAAAATATGAAAATTATATTGCTTATAAATACATTATACATGAGTACGTTGAGTTCAAATTTTGTAAGTTCTCTGTAAATTAAGGCAAATTTTAAATGGGAAGAAGGTTTTCAGAACATTCTTTTTGTGAGTGTAGGTGCTGTTCATTATTTCCCAAGTGAACATGAGCTAACAGTAAGGGAAACAATAGTAATAATAGGAGAAAGAGAAGTTCTGTATTTAAGTATAAAGGTTCAATACAATATTGAAGACTACAAATAAGACAACATTGAAACAATAAAACCAAGTCCAGTATGTAGAATTTTGGGAGTGATATGCAGAAAGCAAGACTCCTGCCTGGAACATGAAGTATGAGGCCACTCCCATTCTAAATCACGCTTGCTAATCATGCAACTTTGTAGAAAGTAGAATGGAAGAATAATTCTCTTTCTAATGCATGTCAGATATAAGAGCATGTATTTAACTGGAAAAAATGTCCATCTTGTGAGATCAGTGATTACGCTAGCAATGAACTGGTGGCTATAATCACATTTCTTTTTTTCTTTACACACACACACACACACACAAACACACACACACACACACACACACACATATTTGTTGGCGGTGGTCTTGGAACTTGATCTCTGTGCCTATGAGCTGTCTCTCTGCTATTCAACTCAAGGTTAATGCTCTACCACTTGATCCACAGTGCTATTTCCAGTTTTCTTTTAGTTAATTAGAGGAAAGAGTCTCTGGGACTTTCCTACCTGGGCTGGCTTTGAACCTCAATACTCATATCTCACCATGATCCAGCTTACGATCACATTCCTAACAGTGTACACTCAGGATATGTAATGTGTGTTTTCATATATCTTTATAAGAAATCTTGAGTTAGGGGCTGGGAAGGGGGCTCAGTAGTAGAGTGCTTGCCTTGCATGCATGAGACCCTGGGTTCGATTCCTCAGCAGCAGTTAAGCAAAAATGAAAAAGGCCGAAATTGGCGCTGTGTGGTAGGGTGCTAGCCTTGAGCTGAAGAGCAGAGGGACAGAGCCCAGGTCCAGAGTTCAGGCCCCAGGACCGGACCTCCCACTAAAACAAAAGAAAAAGATTTGTTGAGTTAAAAATCTGGATTACAGCTTATACATTACCCTCAAAAAATGTTTGCACTTTAAAAGTTGATACTCCTGGAGAAATAAAACCTAAGAATGTAAAGAAGTCTGGGAAGTTCAGTTTGCATCGAGCCTGGGCAGAACACTCTTTGCAACAGTATATAAAATTTAGCAGTCAAAAGCTGGATTGGAAGAATGGCTCAGGTGATGGAATACCAGTCATGAGCAAGACTGCTGAATAAGAGCTTGAAGCTTTTGCATACATACATACAAACATACACTTACACACAGAGGCACTTATATGTGCACACACAAATACATAAATGAAACAACTCTCAGAATGTGTAGAAAACTTAGAAAACAATAAATATATTTCCTGAATAAGACTAGAATCAAGTGATAATTTTTAATATTAGAAAGTCCTCAAATGAACTTCCTTCAAATAAGTTTGAGAATATTACATTGGTATGGAACAGAGATAGTAAGAGAGTTAATAATCATTATTAAAGGGATCGGATCCATGGAGGAATGAATCAGAGATCCCGCAGGTGCATCTGAAAATGTCCATATCCTGTGCCAAAGTTAGAACATCTTTGAAAATAGTACATGAACAGTCTGAGCAGTCACTCTGGTGTATAATATCATGGGAGAAATTCAGAATTGGTAGTCTGTATCTAGATAAAATAAACCAAGAAACTATGGCAGGGCAATGTGATACAAGCCTAGAATTCTAGCACTAAGATTAAAACAGGAGATTAGAGAATGGAATTACATAGTGAAACCTTCCCTGGACCAGGTAGGATAATTTTGTCTTAATAAAAACAAAACAAAGCAGAAAGGAATGCATAGTTGGACGTTTGGGCTAATTTTGTCACTGTTTTGAGAAGTCAAATTTCCTGTTGAAATTCAACTCATACTTAATCTTCACTTGTGTTTCAAATTCTCTCTTCATTGCAGATCATTCCTAGATGCAAAATGACTCATGATTCCCATCCAAAATTTGAAAAAGTAAGTAATCATCATTCTGTTGTATCCCAAAGAAATGATGAAGGATTACGAAAGCTTAAGCCTGGAAAAATAGCAAAGTTCGTCTAATGTAGGATTTTGAAGACCTTGCTAAATTAGAATTTAGATTTAAAATAAACATTTTGGTTTTGTTTTTAATTTTATATTGTATAGGATTCTACAAAATTCTTTTTAAGTAGAGGGTTTAATTGACAAATTCACAAATGATTTTGCATCTTATTTGCCTAGAATATTCTTTCAAGAGAGCTATAATTAGAAATTAGTTAATAGATAATTCCAACAGTTCTTGTATAAAATGATAATGTGAATGCTATAGACAGAGTTGCCAACAAATTGATGATATTAATTTATAAATTTAGAATAAGAACAGTGTTTGGAGTCTTTGATATAACATGGTATGAAGAGAATAATCGTGTGACATCTTTCTTCTACCTGTATGTAACACAGAAAGGAATTTCCTTAATTATTTGCTACTGTATACACTGAGAAAAATGTTAGGTTTGTTTTTATTTTCGTTTTTGTTTTATTGGTTTGTCCTAGGTCTTGAACTCTAGGCCTGGGTACTGTCTCTGAGCCTGTTTATGCTCAAGGCTCGTGCCCTACCGCTTCAACCTCAGTGCCACTTGCATCTGGCTTTTGCTGAGAAGTTTATTGGAGATAACAATGTAGGGAATCTTTTCTGCCTGGGTGGGCTTTGAACTGTAATCTTCCGATCTTAGCATCTAGAATTTATATGTTAGTTTAAAAAGTATAAATATAAGTAATATTTACAAGTGTTCTGATCTCAAGAATACCAGTGGGGGGAAAATGATGCAACCAAGTTTATTGTGGTGTTCTTTCCAGAACATGTATGGCATTCCATTTGCAGAGTTATATTTTTTCACAATAGAGATAAGCTATTCATGATGTGATTTAAGGGAAGATTGAGGTGCATCCTAAAAGTTGGAAACTGTTGGGCTAGGATGACTCTATATCATAAATATTGGTATTGATGGTCATAAAAATAATAGCTTACTGTGATAAACAATTGCTTAATCTTGAAGAATTAATTATTACAGATGCTTCATAATCTTATCCTCTATAAGAATGTGGCTATTTTTCTGTTGACTTCTCAATCTGTAAAACCCCATTGGAAACTGTATCTACTGCAGAATTACATAACATGCAAGCCGGTACTGTTTTGATTCTCTCAGGTATAGAATCTCCCGAATTTGTAAATGAGTAGTTACTAGTCATTGGAACG
>NW_024872643.1:0-20947 GCF_019054845.1 Dipodomys spectabilis | reverse complement strand
GAATCTTTACACTTGTCTGTTAATGTAGCCAAAGTGACTCTGCATTATTCTACTCAATATAAATATACAGAGAGCTAAAGAGCAATCAAATGGAAACTAAACCTGTCAGTTTTCTATATGTTGTGCTTATTAACTAATGCAAAATTGCCTTCTGGTTTGTCTCAAATCCTAGTCCATGAAATGAGTCACTAGTTAGTACAATATATAAAGTTAGGGTCAAAAGTCCCTCCAGTTCTCAGACAACTCTGGAAATATGCACAGGGTCGAAACAGAAAAGTTGACATTTTAATTTAATATATACAGAAAATATACATTTTTGAGGGCATACTGCAATTGAAACTTTAAGGAGAAAATGAATATTGTAGAACTGAGGAGAAAACATATTCATGGCTATGCTAATACATTCCAAATAGAATAAATGAATACAAAACTTCCCTTATGAAATTGTAGGCAGATTAAGACAAAGTTTTTGTAACATATTAGGGAGAAAATATTGACTGTAAGGGTTAGGAAAGACAGCGGATTGGGTAGTTTGCCTTTGCTGTAACCAAAACACTTGACAAGATCTGCCAAAATTAGAAAAGATTACACTTCAAAAGTATGTCTGTCAGTTACGGATTTCCTCTGGCTAGGTCTCTCTTGAAAACATCACCACTTAGAAATGTCTCCACCACCTCTGAAATTCTCCATCACCTCCAAAATTCTCTAATACAGCTCTACGACCCCCAACTGTAATATCCCATTAACTTATGAAACTATCAATGAAAAAAAATCCAGAGATGGAGTCAGAGTCATCACAATCATACCACCGCCTAACGTTTTCATCTTCAAACACTACTTCATTGAAAGAAATACCTGCTGCATCTGAGAGTTGGGGAGATATTTCAGATCCCAGCCCTAATATTCAATGCGCCATAACCATAGTGGAAGCCAAAATAACCCTAGAAAAAATTAATAGACCAAGAAAAAAGCACCTAATTAGGACTTGTCTAACAACAAAACTATCTTTGAAGAAAGATGTCAAATGTTGAGATTTAAATGGAAACTCTGCATCAGACAAAGGACAAGGAAAGAACTAATACAACGACAAAACTCCAAGACAGTATGTTGGAAATGATTAGTACAATGTGGGAGGAGTGAGTAGAGGGGCAGAAAAGTGGGAGAAAAGTGAGGGAGGGGGTAACAAGTTCAATAAAAAATGTACTCACTATCTTACTTATGTAACTCTAACCCCTTTATACATCACCCTGACAATACGTTTTTTAAATAGAAATACTAAAGATGACAGAGAAAAGTGAGTCTTAGAAAGGTTGAAATATAAGAATGATTATTGAAGATTACAATGTATATGTGTTCATTCAAATGTATTTATCATATTTAGTATTAAATAGCTGAGGTGAAATACAGAGTAATAATGTATTTTTAAGTGGAGGAAACTTGAAATTAGTTTCAGGGATTTCACAGAGTCCTATGTCTTGTTAATGAGCTCTGGATGGAGGATATACAAATGTTTGCTCTTTGATCAAAAGATTTCACAATAAACTTATAGCAGAAAGCTATAATCTTAGCTACTCTGGAGATTGAGATCTGGAGATCACGGTTTGAAGACAGAATGGGCACATTTAACCCACAAATGTCAAAAGTGGAGGTGAAGTTCAAATGGTAGTGAGCCAGCCATGTGCATAAATGTCAAGTGAGAGTTTGAGGCCTTGAGTTCAAGCCCCAGGATTGGAGCGGTGTGTGTGCATGCACACACACACACACACACACACACACACACACACACACACACACTCCAAAACAAAACACACAAAAAACATGTAGAAACACAGAGAGAATATATATTGTGATGTGGTAGTCAATTAGAAATATAATAGTGTTCTTGGATTTTTGCTGCACATTATTTCTTTTCTCTATTACAATGTAAAAATTTTTCTTATTGCCGGCATTGGTGGCTCACGCCTGCAACCTAGCTACTCAGGAGGCTGAAATCTGAGGATCGCAGTTCAAAACCAGCCTGAGCAGGAAACTTTGTGAGACTCTTATCTCCCATAAACCACTCAGAAAACTGGAAGTGGTGCTGTGGCTCAAGTGGTAGAGCACTCACCTTGAGCTGAAGAACTGAGGGATAGCACCCAGGCCCAGAGTTCAAGCCTCTTGACGGACAAAAAAACAAAAACAAAAATAAACATTGCTTATAATATTTAATCAAATACAACCAAAAGCCTATAGAGTTAATGTTTACAGAAATAAAATGATAATTCTGTTCCAATAGACATTTCATTCCTCTCTTATATAGGCAAAGAATTTTACACTTACAAGTCTATGAGGAGGCAATACATTTCTTTACATTTCACTTCAGTGGCAATGATTTGCCATTTATGTATTTTTTTCAGACTTAGGTGTTACTTGGAAAGGAAAAGTAAGCTCTCCTAAATGACTTCAAAGAAGTTAGATACCAAAATGGCATCTAAGGGGGTGTATGGAGGCATGTGTGGACAGGTGTGTGGAGGAGGTGGATGAGATTAGGGAGGAAGGGAGAGGAAATAGAAACCATTTTGCTGAGAGACAAATTCTTTTCAAATGTTGGCTTGCAGATGACTAGACTTTAAAACTGAAGCTCAAAGAATGTACGCTAGATGTTTCCGAAGAAATCTTGTTCTGTTATCCAAGTGGAATCTTTGTATTTGCCCAGAAGTACAGGCAGTCTATTAATGCTCTTATGCAAAATTAAATAATATTTCCCACCTTTTTCTTTTTCTTAGCAGGTAATGTCATATGCCACATGAGTTGCAGGAGCATAGATGATTACTTTTGCGTATTGCAAACTGTTAAAAACATCCTTGGTGTGCCATATGTACAATAACTCTGATAGTGCTGCCACCACCTATTATTAATTTACCTTTCAAAAAAGACAAAGACACTAGAGATACTAAATACAAAGCTGAAGTGACAGAGTTCTTTTCACAACCTAAATAAATATATCACTGTCATTTAGTAATCTTCTGCGTTCACATGGAATTTTTCCAGCACTGTTAAAGAAGGATGAAAATGGAGAGACAGCTCATTGATTTCCCATGCATATATCCATACCACTTTAATATTGCACATAGAAGGTCAAGCATAAAATTATTTGCCTGGAGTCGCTGTCCTTGGAGATTTAAATTAACATAGAAGGAGAGTACCACCAGGGGGGAAAGTTAATTTTATCTTAATTGGATTAAGCCAGGTAACATCTACAATGAGGGAATGAGGTTACAGAAGACTATAAACTGCTGGGTTGACAGAAAAGGATTAATTCATGAGCCAGCGTCAGGTTGTTGACTAATAACGTATTGATCAGATCTATAAAATATGCAGAATGTCTGTCAGGAGGAGAGACATTTTTGAATTGAAGATTGCTAGCCTCTGCATGATCAAAGTTAGATTAATATTATTAAGAAGCTTTGAGCGAGCTACATATTACCTTAGAAACCACCGAAATTCTCTGCAAATGGCTTGGATTGACTGTCCTAAGCAACTGCAGTACTTGATGGTGAGAGGGAAAAGACTGATTTGTGTAGCTGCTGCTCCCTCCCTCCTTCCCACTTCCTCTTTTAATGGGTTCCAATAGACATATTGAACCAGTACAGTTTAATCCCAGTGGAGCCTGCAGGTGGTATTGTCTTTGCATGGAGGAGTTATTAAATTCTTAAGGTCACCATAAAAAGGTTCTATTAAATTGAGTTAATAAAAACATTGGACAAAGGTTTGCAAAGAGCAAAGATGTCAAAGTGTGGGGAGCTGGAATGTTTCTCATGATCATAGACAAGAAGAATAATTTATATCCATCAAAGTGTAAAGAAGATAAAAAATTTGTAATCTTCAATAAAATGTGAGCTTTTCCCCCCCGAGCTAATACACATATGTATATACAGTCAGATAGGACATTCATTTCTTTGGATTTTTTCAGTTGAAATGGACTTAGATTGGTTAAAACACAAGGTCCCTGGGAAATACCATTCTGACAATAAAAACTTAGAAGCTATGGAATATTAGGCAATTTGTGCATGTGTGAAAGCTGATTCTTTTCCTTTTTACTTTTTTCTGAATTATCTTCAAGTAATTGTGCAATGGGGTTTCAGCTCAACAAAAGAAATGTTGGTGCTTGATTTAGAATCACTGTGGCATTTTATTTGGAATTCTCTGCTCTCCCAGTAATCCCTCCACTCACACTGGAACTAGTTTTATTTTCCTGTCATTCTCTCTCTTTTCTTTTTCTTTCTTTCTCTAGTGCATATTAAGTCCACTAAGGGATTTCACTATGGTAATTTAGATGTGCATATATTATATTTTGCCCAGAATATCTCTCTCCATTTCATTTTCTTTCCACACTCTCTCAATCCCCTTTTAATCAACAGGTTTCCCTGAGATTCCTTAGACTGCCTTCACACATGTACTGACATCTGTTTTTCTAAAGAAATATTCTATTGAACATCGCTTTATATTTTAAAGAATTTTTGGACAGGTAAAAACAGTACTGAATTTGAAACCATTTCTCAGAGATGTACAACATCTAATCAAAATATTTATCTGCTTATAGTAGATATAGTTCCTATATAAAAGTGAGAATAGGAAAATTGAAGTTTTTTTTTAAAATAAAGAAAATAAAAATGTAAATATGTTATCTATTTTATCAATCTCTGTGTGTATATCTATCTATCTATCTATCTATCTATCTACCTACCTACCTATCTTTCTATCTGTTTATCTTCTTGTAGAATGGTGTGACATAAACTCCCATAAGAGGGGTGGCATTTAAAAATGGAACTTCACAGGTTCGAATATATAATCTTATTTGAACAGTGTGCCTGGCAAGTACAATCTCAAAAATTTGCTAAACCTCTAGTAACAAGGATGTTACCATTTTTTGTTTTTTTTTTTAAGCACTTCATATTCTCATCTTTCCTTTGCCTGTATAATTTTCAGCATGATTTAGTATCATTGACTGAGTGAGTTGTACATAATCTAAGTATACACTTATAACTAGAGGTTGCCTCCTTGTGTAATAATGCTTGTTACACTAAGGTGTACTGTAGTTGGCACGACAGGTACGATGTGGAACCTTATTGTTATCATTAGAAGTTAGATTTATAGTCCTGTCAGACATAACTTCATATGAGAATGTCACCACTAGAAGGAAGCAGTGAAGCCAACACCTCGTGGTTCACACCTATAAGTTCTAGGGAATTCCTCGTGTCAATTAATAGTGGGCAGCATTGGTATCAGCTGTGGTGGGAAAGTTAGAAGTTTGTGGTTTCTGTCAGTCAGGGCATAAAGACAGACCCTAACTCAAGAATAATGAGAGCAAACTAAGATGAGGGGTTGTTGTTCAGTGGCAGAACATCAGCTTAAAAGCATGAGACTCTGAATTCAAACCCCACTACTGACACAACAAAAATATATTTTAATAAACAAAAAAGGGTAACTGAAAACAGCAACAAACCTAGAAATGAATCATTAGCAATGTACAGTAATTTATTTTGAGTAGTATAAGAGAGAGATTCACTTACAGTACTCCTTTCATAAAAGAAACCAAGATAAAAGTTTTCCAAGGCCAATTTTCAGATTCCCAAACGCAGATGAGAAGTCCAGAGGATTGTAGATGCCAAGAAATCACTGGCCCAATGGTAAAGCGAATTTATAGGCAAAAACTAGGATACATTTAAGGTTTGAAATTTGAAGTAGGAAGAAGGAAGAAGTAATAATTTAATTATCTGCTATTTCAGCAGAAGGAAAGAGCAAAGACCAGTTGGTAGAGCTCTATTCAGAGTGAGAGCATCAGCTACTTAGAGTCCCAGTCTTGGACCAGAGAGTAGGGTAGAAAGAGGACAGAGAGAGAGAGATGGGGGCAGAGGGGGAGAGGGAAAGTGGAAGAGAATGAGAGAGCAAGAGAAGAGAGAGAAGGGAAGGAAAGTAAGAAGGAAAGAAAAGGAGAAGAAGGAAGAGAAAAGGTGAGGAAGGAAAAGAAAAAGAAATGAAAGGAAGGAAAAGAAAAATAAAAGAACAGAAAAATAATTAATGAAGTCCCTTCCTTCATTGTTGGACATTGAAGCCACTTTGTGAGGAAATCTGTTTTCATTTATATCAGTGAAGATAATTCCAACCTAAATTTTTAATTAGGAATAAATGCATTTGGATATGTATATTATATTTCTTCTTCTTCTTCTTATAAACAACTTAATCTTAAACTGTATGAAAAAAATACAGGGAGAATGAACCAGAATAAGTTAAACAAACATTCTTTAAATGGAAACAGTGCAGCATCTTACCCTGAATAGCAGTACCAAAGTATCTTAGACTAGGGGATTCAGAAACAAAAGAAATATATCCTCACGGAATTTCCTGCCTGGGCTGGCTTTGAACCACGATCCTCCCTTCTCAGCCTTCTGAGTTGCTAGGATTACAGGTGTGAGCCACCAGCGCCCAGCTCATATAACTTCTTGAAACATAACTCATCAGGCTAAAGATGTGAAAAATTAGAATAAATAATATTTTATCATTTTAAGATATTCTCTTTAAAGATTTGCTTTTAAATGATATGTGATGATTATTATAAAACCTAAATAATCAAGTAATGATCAAGAAATTGAACTAAAAGCTATCATACAACTGGCTTTCTCAAAGGTTACAAAGAATTTAAATTTTCTCAAATCTTTGAGTATTTTCAAAATACCATTGTGAGTTTAAGTTTATTGGATTATTGATTTTTTTTGGTAAAACAACGGAGAAATCAATTTGTAGGTCTTTCTTATTTGCAGGGGAAGATAGCTCATGGGGCTTGAACTAGGAACCTGGTGCTCACTCTGAACTTTGTTGATTAAGGATAGTGTTCTAGCACTTTGAGCCCAACTCCACTTCCATTTTTTTTTCTGATTGTTAATTAGAGATAATAGTCTTATGTACTTAACTGCCCAGGCTGGCTTTGAACAGCAATCCACAGATCTTAACATCCTGAGTAGCAAGGATTACCGGAACGAACCACAGCACCTAACAGCTGCAGATTTAACATACAATGAAAACAAAGGAAAATCTAGAAATGGACCAAAAAGAATAAAGCATCATCTTATCAACTGAATGATAACTGTTTTGTTAAACTACCTAAGAATAATAAAACATAATTTAAGATAATACATAAACAACAAAAAAAAAACATTCAAAAGCACTTTGAAGGCAATCTTGGGGTCACTGAATACATTTGCTTTCCTAATATGATCACATTCAAGTGAACTTCAATCTGACATTGGGAAAAAAATCAATAAATTAATGCAATATTGAACAAGATTATGACTCCTAATTTATTTTAATTGTGTAGTAGTAATCAGTCATGCATTGTGCAACATTGCTTTAAAAAAACAGATGCATACTTTGGCTCCCTGAGCCTTGATTTTTGCCTTTAGGAGGAACAAATTCCCTATGTATGTTTGTGGCTGGTCTAGAAGCACCTTATTATAAGAAAGACCACAAAATAATTTACTAAGAGCAGCAAGAAAATAAAACATGAACTATCTATGGGCTTCCAGAAGTTTCTAGCCCATAATGACAAAAATAAGAGTGAAGAGCTTTCTTTGGTAATTAGGAATCATCTTCTCCGTCTATTAGAGAGGGAGTATCCAAATAGTAGAAAGATATTTGGACTTCTTAAATGAGCTTTCATGAAGATGAATACTGTATTAGAAGACAGGATTTCTTCTCTTAAGGTTTATTACTGGAAAGGTTCTCATTGTATAACATTTTCAAGAGCAAATTCTGTTTTATTAATGCATGGAGGTGGTAGAAGTGCAGAGGGTGCTGGCATAAGATAAGATTCCAATTATTTTAAATGTTATCATGCATTACTGCCCTTTTTAATCTTCACTTCTTTCAGTGTGACAGCAGAGGGAACTTCTACATCCAGAGAATTCAGAGTATTATAGGAAACTAAACCTTGAGCAAAGGAAGTCCCCAGATACAAGGATCACTAATACGGAAAATTAAACATGATCCTAGGCTACCAAATGAATCCCTATCCATTTACTGTTATTGTGTGTTAGCACCCAGAGACTAGGCAGTGAAAAAGCAAGTTGTTGGGAAAATAGTGTCCTCTCTCCATTTCACAGGAATAAAATTTTGAAGGAAAGTGAACAGGATTTCTTTTTTTCTTGTCTTTTAGGTGCTGGTATGGAACCTGAATTCAAGGGCTATGGCTCTTGCTCTACTATATTTTTACTCAACGTTGGCACTCTGCCATTTGTACCACAATTCTGCTTCTGGACTTTTAATAATTAGTTGGGAGACTCTCTGACTCTTCTGCCTGAGCTGGCTTTGAAATAATACCTTTCATACCTCTACTTCCTCGGTATCTAGAATTACAGGCATGAACCACCAGAAACGTTTCATTATGTTTTCATTTTATGCTTTTAAAATGTTACTAGAACTCTCCTACAATGCAGTTCCTGTGATTTCCTTTACCCAGGGGTAGTAGCCTGTAGTTAGCTAATTGATGTCTCTGTTAGCAGAACAGTCTTGAAAAAAAATAAAAAAGAAATCATTTAAGCTGCTGTATCAGTTCATATATTACAAGATATTTTAGAGAGATATTATTTAATCTTTGCTTTGATACTGCAGGATGTTCTTTCGTTACACATAAGGATAATTAACCTTTATGATGGGCTTGAGATATGGGAAGACACAGTATGAAATAGCTTGAATGTTATTTGTGCAATCACAAACTAAAGAGGTAAAATCTTACTAAATGTTCTTGTCCCTTCAACACGATTCTGTTTATTCACTTATATTGCTTTCCATATGACTTTCTTTGACTGGAGTCTTTTTTTTGTTGGTGGGTGGTTATTTTTAAGTGAAATGAGAAACATTCTAAGGCAGTTTTCAAGATGATGCAATCTAACCTTGGATATATTGTATAAACCCTGCAACTTAATAAGTACTTACGCTGCAGAGAGAAAAAAAGCCTTGTAATTACTAAAGACAATATATGGCAGGTGCATTGAAACTCTGGGGTGACAAGAAAAACATATGACTTCAGCTCATTATAAGTATTTTCAAAGATACTACTAACTGCAACAGTAATTAAAATTAAAATATTTGTGAAATTGCCAGGTGACACCTATATATGGAATCAGTGTATGCTTTGCATTATTAAGTTTGCACAAAATGCATATTCAATTATAAAATTGTTTTTCCTCTCTGCATATATACGTATGTATGTGTGTATATGTGTATGTACATGGGTGTGCATACATATATACATATACAGATATGTGTATATGTGGAGTGTGTGTATAGAATCTTACGATTTGCACATCTCATTTTTATTTATAATATACAGTAGCTTTGTGTATCCATGTATTCTGATTACTAATATATGTACCATAGCATTTGTAATCTGCTGGAATCAGGTAACAATTAGCATTAAGAAAATGTATTGATTCCATTCAACAAGACCTCTCAGTTTCCAGATCACATAGTACTGCTGGCAACACCACTGTGATTATAAGAAATGTTTGTTGATTGAAATACAAATGCAACTCTAATAATATGCATTAACATCTTAATTCTAAGAACTCACACAACAAGAGAAAATCCTTTCTAAGGAAATTAGATTTTTCTCCCTCCATAAACCTTATAGGTTACATATTAGAGGTTACTGACTACCCTTGAGAAAAGTTATTTTAAAAAAATATAATTTTAAATTCATGACAACATGACCACTTGAAATTGCCTTTCAAGTAAGGGTTTCATTTTATTTGTTTAATCAATCCAAGCTTTATGAAACTCTTAGAGGGCTATAAATAGCTAGAAACTTTCTTAGGAAAGGAAATAATATATAATAGGCTAGCTAACAACGACTTTCATAAAGTCAGCAAACTCTCAAATATAGTTCTCTTATGCATTATGAATCAAAGTGCATATAGTTTAAAAATATAAAATGTTTACGAATGTAATGTAACATATGTAACATGTAAGTTTTCTCCTAGTTAAAAAATATTGTTGTTGTTATTCTAAAGGTGAGGAACAGAAAGTTTACAATTTCATAAGCCAGGTAATGAGTACATTTCTTCTTGTATCGTCACATCTTTCTTTGCTCTCCCCCACTCCTCCCGCCAGTCTCCACCCACAAATGGTATAGTTTCTTTTCAACCTAGCATCTAGAAAGTACCAATTGAAATGTAGGATTTTCTTTGTTTTTGTTTTTATTTTTTATTTATATTTATTTATATATTTTTATTGTGAAAATACTGTACAGAGGGGCTACAATTACATGATCAAGATAATGAGTACATTTCTTTTCAAGCATTGTAGCCTCCTCCTTTATTTCCCCTTCCTATCCCTTTCCAGCCTCCCCCTTTCCCCCCACCAAATCCCTCCCCCCCACCAAAGTTGTAAAGTTCATTTTCGAAATAACAACTTGTACTTCTCATTGTTGCAATGGGTCCACCTGTATCCTTATTTAAGCTACTTGTTTTTCCCCTTCCCCTCCAAAATTATACCGACATCAAATACAGTGAAAGCAGGGGTTATACTGTGGGGGAGGGGCATACAAAAGCAACAAAGAAATAATCTTATAAATGCGTTAGAAACAAATGCATGAAAGAAAAAAACATTTAAATATATATCTTAGGGTTCATTTTCCTAACATCACCTTATCTGACCTTTTCTGCTTGACCCATACATATACTAGATATTGCAAATAATGGATACCATGGGACCTCTGTTTCTTTGGCTTGGCTTACTTCACTTAATATAGAAATGTAGGATTTTAACATAAGCTTAATTTTATATTTTGAAGCATGCAGGTTGTATCGACTCTGGACAGACTATTCTTTTGTTTATTTTGATTACGTTTCAACAGAATGGGGAAGGGCTTCTAAAATCATAGATGGTACTAGAAATTGTGAGTTTGAAAACGCAGCTCCTGGAGAACACAGGCATATGTGAAGACCCAGATCCAGCAGTCTTTGCCACTCACAACTCAGCATCTCACAGAGCCCACCAGGCTCTGGAATGCTGAGTAGAACCATCTCACCTGATTCATAAGAACACCGACAACTAGATACTTGATGCTTGAGTCCAGGAGAAACAACTTTAATCCACCTTACTCAGAAGTACTTCTGAGTAATTGGAAGCACAAAATACAATATTACTCTTTAGAACAGCAGGAATTCCATAAATGAAACGTTTTCTTCTTATTATTGTTTTTAGAAGCCCACATGAACAGTGACCACCTCTCCTAGGTGAGCTGCTTAAGAGCTAGAAGCAACTGCTATTACCATTAAGGAGAGATGGAGTAATTAGGAACTATCAAAAGGATTTACTGTTGCCTTTTGGGAGCAGGAACCATGGTAGGCATGTCTGGGTGGAGCTGGAGTTATGGAGAAAGTATAATGATAGAAGGGAAGAATTATGGCCCTTCCTTCTCCATCACTAAAGCATCCTACTGTCACTAATACTGATGTAAAACACAAGAAAGTGCATGGCATCCTTTTACAGATGATAATTCCCACCATAAAATCAGATGACAAAGGAGTCATAGAATATTTTCAGCTTTCTATCCAGGTACTTAGAGGAATGTTCACTGGCCTAATAGAATTGATTCTAAAATAATAGTTCAATGTACTCAATGAATTCCACCTCTGCTGCTACTCAGTAAGTATCCATCAGCTTACAGATTCTGTGTGTTCAGCTAACACCAGTAAATATGATTTCAGAAATTAAAAGAAAAAAAACTATCACCTTTTTCCAAAATGGAAATATAGCCAGGTGCTTTTAGCCTATCCCTTTAATCCAATCTACTTAGCAGGCAGAGATGTGAGGATCGCAGTTCAATGCCAGTCACAGGCAAGAGTCCAATAAACATGTAAAATGTAGAAAGTAGCATTGTCATTCAAGTAGTAGAGACCAGTGTTGAGGGGAAAATACAAGCAAGAGTGGAATCCCTGAGTTCAAACCCCAGAAGTCACACACACACACACACACACACACACACACACACAGAGAGAGAGAGAGAGAGAGAGAGAGAGAGAGAGAGAGAGAGAGAGAGAGAGAGGAGATCATTTTGTTTCTGATAGAAGATCATTTCTCTTTCAGTTTAGGTGCAATGACTCTAGTAATTGGCAACTTCAAGCTGTAGTGGAAAGCTACCATTAACATCAATCTTATTTAAAATGCTAGCTAAAACAGTTGCCAAAATACCAAAAGGATAATCATCACAGAATATTGTTCATATTTAAATCTTCCTATTACTATTTCCAAATTTTATATGCCTTCAAACAGTATTTACACTCCCATAGAAAGTGAACTGGCATCCATACAATGTTCATCTTTTTACCTGAATAATGAAAACATGCAATTCTAAACCAGCATAGTCTCCCATTTTCTCCCTTCCTCATTCTTTCTTTAATTAAAAACCACCTTAAAGCCAAGGTACGTTTTTAGAGGTTCATTATTGTAAGTTGCTTGGCAGTTCTGCTTTCCCTGCTGTTCCAATATCATCTCCGCCTGCCTTTCCAGCTGTCCATCATGAGCCTTTAGAGCACCAGGATTTTCAGATCATCTCTTTCCTCCAAACTTGTGTTTCCAAATGTATTACTTGAAGATCTATCCAGTAGAAAGGAGATCCTTCTTTTAAATTGAATTGCAATGGTGCAAACATGCATTCTATGGATGCCAACACAAGGAACAGGATTAGGTTCAACTGTTTTATCTTTGCTCAACTGGTGCTATGAACCTAACTGTAGTTCTGAGTAAGGGAGTTGATAATGTTCCTGGAACAAGTCTACTGTCTGAGTGATTATTCAAATGAGCTTTATCTTTGCCTCCTGGAGAGCATCATCTGAGGACCACTACTTTCACACAATAATAATATTTCAAATACTTACCTTAATTTCTGTTGTTATTGTTGTTGTTGTTTGGGGAAGTATAGATTGGTCCTGAGGCTCAAACTCTGGGCCTGGGTGCTGTTTTGGACTCTATTTTTTCAAGGCTAGCATTTGAGCCATTTTGCCACTTCTGGCTTTTCTGTGATTTAATTGCATAAGAGTCTCACAGACTTTACTGCCAAGGATGGCTTTGAACCATGATGCTCAAATCTCAGCTTCCTGAGTAGCTAAGATTACAGGTTTGAACCACCAGTGCCTGGCTACTTAATGTCTTAGTTGGCTCTTGAAACTTCTATTATAAATTAAAATCAAAGTAAATTAAATTAAATTAAAAGCATACATAGCAGTGGTGCTCATTAGACTCTATGCGGAAATTGAACTATATAACTTGTGGGTAGGAACAGGAGGGAAAACCACGGAGTGAGAGAAGGGGTGACATTATTCAAAAAAAAATGTACTCTGACATATAATTGTGACCCCTCTGTAATCACCTTCATAATTAAAAAGTGCATAAAATACATACTGCTATGGTCTTTATTGATCTACTACTCCATATGATAAAATTATGTTTACAAAGGATAGCAAATAGTAGAGTTGTTTCAGGTTGTCTGTAAATAGACCATTTTCATTATGTTGTGCAATTAAGTATAAGTGTCTCCAACAGCAAAGCTTTCAATCACTGCAAGTCATTAGGTCATTAGTCCTACAATTACTATTTAGTATCTCTCTTAGAATTATTCTGCATTTTCTTACTCCCATAATTCAACTGATATATGTATCATAGATCAAAACAATTGTGTGTGTGTGTGTGTGTGTGTGTGTGTATGCTTGCTAATCCTGAGCTAGTCAGGGCTGAGTGCTGAGCCTGAGATTCCTTTTTGCTCAAGGTTAGAACTGTACAGCTTGAGGTGCAGCTCTATTCCCAGGTTTTTTGGTGATGAATGGGAGATCAGAGGCTCACAGCCTTTCCTGCCCAGGCTAATTTTGAACAATGATCCTCAAATATCAGCCATCTGGGTTGCTAGGATCACAATTGCCAGCCATTGGTGTCTAATTAAATATTATTTTTATCAAATGATTTTCATTAGGTGTTACATTTGAAGATCTTTTTAAACATTGAGATGGACACAAGACTGTGGAAGTCTTTTGGAACTCAAAGCACATACTCAAGCACCCCAACAATAGCTCTGGAAGCAGGATTTCTAAATGAATGTGAACTTAGAGATTTATTGACATTTATCTGATCTCTTCCATTATACTTAACACAAAGGTAAAGTCACCTTAACACTTTCAAAAACATTAAGGATGAGTTTATGTTCCGTGTTTGTGGTTTATTTGGATTTATTTTCCATTTTCTACAGTTTACTAAAGAATAGAAGAATTCGATCTACAATCACTAGAACTACATGCCATAGAAAAGAGAATTGTGGGAAGAGACACCCTGGGGTTTATAGAATGACCCCTTTCTCTGCCTTTTCCTTCGCATAAGAATAATACGGAATTTAGAATTTACAGCAGTGCTAACAGTTTGACTGAATAATTATTTAAGGAAGCTCTTCTACCCATGGGACCATGTCCCACAATGCCGCTGGTCTCTATATGATTCAAAACTTTATCAAAATTTATCAAAGATATTTCTACGTGTTTCCAAATGTTCCTTAGGGTTAATATTAATTACTTAAAAGCCCAAGGCATGTGGCAACCTCATGTTCTATTGCCTCCATATTTGTGATATTCACAATAGTCTCTCCATTATCTTTAATGCTTTCTGTGTGACTTAGCTTAAGAACTTTTCCAAAGAATCATATTATTCAGTTTAAAAATAACAAACTCAAATTTCATTTCACCAAACCTGTTTTGAAAGAGTGAGTGTAATGAGTCTTCAATTTTTGTGTAACAACATTGTGATATTTCTGGTACAGACTACTTTGTGTACTTTATCTTTTCTTTTTTCTCCATAGTGCTTATGATTATGTCATAGGCATCTTTTATACCTGTAGGTGCCAATGTCCTTTGCCTCACTGGTGTGGACTGCTTTGTCTAATGGAGTATGTGAATAGATTTAAAATGTATCTATTTCCATCAAGGTCTGAAAATGCATTACTAACTTTTACCAGTGTTTTGTATTTTCAGTTCTGACATGTTATCAACATATCTGAAGAAACCATTATTCTATGAATCTAGCTTCTGTACAACAGGCACAAAAACCCAATTGAAATGAAGAGTTCTGTCTAGCTCTGATAAGGCCAGAGAAGCTCAGCCAGGCAGATCAAAATGCACCCAACTTGCGGATGAATATAAAATCAATGACTGGTGTAGAAAGCCACTGAGGTCCTGTTATTTTGTACTTGAACATTGTCTAGAAGGATAATTGAAAACAGCATTGCTATTTAGTAGCTCTCTTCCTTTAAGAAAGACAAGGTTACATGTATTGTAACTGCCTTCATTTATGAGTCAATTGGACAGATGATTTAACTTTCCTCTAGCATAAACATTCTAGTTTTCTAGGATTATACGCCATCTATAAACATATAGACTAACTTTTCACATCAATAAAATATGTCATCTGTGAGCTAGGGACAAGAGCCATCTGTGTTTCAGGGCATGCATCATTAGAAAAAGAATGATCTTGCAACAGATAGAAAAGCTCAGAGAAATGAGGGATTCTTGAGTCTCCACTGACTTTCTAAAGTGGGCACGAAAAATGGAAAGTGTATTTCAGGCTTCAGATTTTCCTATGAAGAGTCACAGAAGGAAAGGAGGAAGACAAAGGAATCCTATGAATCTAGATATGGAAAGAGGAAGAATTCAAAACTAACATTTTGGAGTTGGGAAGGTGGCTCAGTGGTAGAGTTCTTGCCTAGTATGCATGAAGACCTTGGTTTGATTCCTCAGTACCACATAAACAGAAATAAAACAGAAGTGGCACTATGTGTCAAGTGGTAGAGTGCTAGCCTTGAGCAAATAGAAACTCAGAGACTTTACCCAGGTCTTGAGTCAAGACCTAGGGCTCGCAAAATATAAACAAGTTAATAAAATAAAAAAAGAATTAAATTAAACATTTACAGAACATAAACTGTGAAGAAGAGCATGTAAAAGGTCAAATGGATTAGCCTTAGATTGTGGAACTGTCATGTGAGCCCTCAGGAACAGAGGTTGTTTGGTAATTTAACAACAGAAAGTAATGCACATGTTAAGAAAAAGTGAGAAAGGATAATGTAGTCTAAGATTGTTTTCAAGGAATAAATTCTCTTCACACAGGTAACAAAGGTTGAAGAAGTAATATGACATAGTTAAATGTAATATGGTGAAATCCTTTTGAGGAAAAATAAATCACAGATTTTATAGGGGTTCCTCAATGTTGTGACAATCCAGATTACAATATCATACTTTGATTTTACTCAAAAACTTTATTCAAACTCTTCGTTCTCAGCTGGACATCTTTCAGGATGTTTGAGCTGATATTTACATCAGCTCAAAAAATGATTATAGTCACCAAATTCATTTATGAGTAATGTTCCTTCTAGGTAATGAATAAAATGCTGGTGTTCAACTACATGAGTTACAGCTCCACTTCTGTATTTTTGCTAGTTAATTGGATATGAGTCTCAAGGAATTTCCTGTCAGTATTCCTTAATACTCAGGATGCAAAGATCTGAGGATCACATTTCTAACCCAATCCACAAAGATCTTAGTTTCTGAGTATCTAGGATTGATTGCATTAACTTCATGTTTTATTTATCATTATTATTATTAGTAGTAGTAGTAGTTGTAGTTATTTGACCATCATCCTGTCCTGGTTCCTCCGTATGATAAGCTGAGTTAGCTTTGTCTTATGGCTCTGATGTTACAATATGCTAGAATCAATGCAGCTTTTCTCTTTAATATACAGTCTGCCTGAGAATTATTGTGGTCATTTTTTAAGAAACCATTACTGTTATAATTGACATAATAATAAAATTCACCCAAATTTAACAATTTGTTTAATGAAACAAAGTATTTCATATTTTCTATTTAATAAAATATATGTTAAAATTGAAATTTTTATGAAGTATGACTATACTTCATACACCTAGTGGCTGCTTTTTTTTCCAATCAGAGATATCTAGTTAGACCTTTTCCAGGTTTAGTTCATTTTATTTCTGTGAATGTCTTCTATATTTTGACCATTATTCTTTTATGAGATATATGGTTGGCAACTATATCCCATACTCTATAAATTGCTTTTCTATTCTATTGATGAATTTCTTTGCTGCACATAAGATTTTTAGTTTGATGTAAGTATGTTTGATTGTTCTTTGTTGTTTATGTTTTTGAGATCATATCCCAACAATTTTTCCCCCAAACTATTGTTATGCATCATTTTAATTGTGTTTTCACTGTTTTTCTTCCTCTATTTTTATATTTTCAGGTACTCTGTGAAGAATTTCAACCCATGTTGAACTAATGTTTGTGTATGCTATATTATGTATTAAATTTTGTAGATCTGGACAAATACTTTTCCCAACACCATTTATTAAAGAGACTCTTTTTCTGTGTGTTCTCTTTGTACAAAAACAAGAAAAGCTGTTGATATTCACCAAACTTTTAACTTTTGGCTATTTGTCCTGTCACTTTGATCTTTGTGTCAGTCTTTCTGCCCCCAAACAGTAAGTCTGGATGCTATAGATTTAAAAAAATATTTTGAAGCCAGATGATGTGATCTCTAGTTTGTTTTATTTTGGAGTCCTTTATGACAGCCTACAAAAATTTCAATTTTATTTCTATTTCTGTAAAAAACAACAATGGATTTTTAGTAAGGATTTTACTGAATTTGTTGATTACTTTGAGGAGGAAGGGCATTTTATGGAAAGATGGGCATTTTAATAATCTTTATTCTAAGACATTTATATATTTATTTATATTCATTTATTACTTCTTCAATTATTTCATTAATGTCTTCCAGTTTTCTGAATCTAGAATTTGTATCTTCAATGGATTTTTTTCTGTGTTGCAGTAAATCATATCTTAGGTTTATTTTTCTTAATTTAATTTTCTGAGTTGACATTTACTATATGAGAAAATTCTTCTGATTTTTATAGGTTAGCTTGTTGCCTTGCAATGTTACTGAATTTATTCTATTATGTATTATAGAATGTTTACTTTTTTCTTATATAATACCATTTCATCTTCATGCATTTTTATATTTTCTTAAAAGGAAAGAGAAAAAGGGAAAAGTCCTGGAAGGAAGGAAGTGGTGTGATAGCAGAAGGGGAAAGACGTTGGAGGAGAGGAAGTTGAGGGGGGCAGGAGGTGAAGGATGGCAACTGACGACCCAGGCAAAGCAGGTCAGACCTGTGTAGAGTGGAGAGGCCTGAAGAGAAGAAGGAACTGGTAGAAGGGAAAAATGGAAAGACAAGGAAGGATGTATAGTTCTGTAGCCAAGGAGAGTCAAAGGGAAAGGGGAAAATGGCTTGCCCTTTGATGTTTGGAGCTTTGGATATCATAATTTGGGGGGTGGTGGTTTGGAGAACATTTATTATATTAAATGTATCTCGATGGATTCTCTTGAACTACAGAGTTCCTAATTTTCGGAAACCCCATCAAGATAATCAATTTGGATAGCTGTTGGGTCTTCGTCCGACCCACGAAAGACAGTCGGGGTCCAAGGAAAGGTAAGTGCTGCACTCTCCCGTTTCCCGCCTCCCTCAGTCCGGGAGACAATCAGACACAGCGGGGAGCCAAATCCAGCAGGTAGAAAACTCATTTATTAACAGAGAGCAGCCCTTTTTAAAGCCAAAAAGGGCAGGTGGCATGGCAAGGGAGGAAGAGGAACCACTCACTGTCAAGGTCACACCCTATCATGCACCTGAGCCTTCAAGGGCTGGTTAGGCACTAATTGGAAGATCAATTGGGCTCTGCCCACTCTACTCTCTCCCAGAGCCATCTTTGCTGCCCATGTGCTCTACAGTAAATTAGGCTCTGCCCACTGAACCCCCTCTCAGCACCATCTTTGCTGCCCGTGTGCGCCACAGATTCCCCCTTTTTTTTTTTGTTTTAATGGCAGACCCACCTCCCATTTAGTTATCCTTTTCCCTCCTCTGTAAAAGTTTTTTTAACAGGATTACATTGGTAAGGATAGCATTAGCTACACAGGGGGTTCCAGGCAAGTCTGGGGGTCGAGATTCGCCAGACAAGGATAGGGAGGGCCCTTGTGCATGATCCAACAGCCTGTCCCAGTTACCTCACATCCTCACCTAGCACAGTAATAAATATCAGTCCCACCACAGTTAGAAATGTCCGAAGCAGTTCAATTAAATCCTGGGCACCCGGTGTCTTTTAAGTAAGCCAGTTCCTTGTACATGCCTTTAAGCTAGCACAGGGTCAAGATGACCTTTGAGCTTTACTGTGAGCTCTCAATGGCTCCCAAAATCATCTCCCTGTCTTAGTTTAAAGAAGCGAACCCGCCTGTCTTAGGTTGGGTGGATCGCCTTGTCTGCCTTACCTGTCATCTGGAACTTCTTCAGAGCAAAGCTGAAGGCTCTGTCTTAGGTTGGTCAGACTGACACCCCCTCTTACCCAACTCTGGCTGCGATTCCTCTCGGGGGGGAGGGGAAATTCATTCATTTGGAGCTTGATAACTGCCTGGCTAAGCTCTTAAGAGTTTTGCAGTGCACGTAACATGCAAGGAAGACAGAAAAAACCATCAGCAAAAGCATTACCAGGCCAGGAAATGTCACTAGTCCTTTAACCTTAGTGAAGGATGAGATATCACTCTTTGCCACTTCAGAGTCCAGAGGTGGAGATTGTTCTAATCCAGCTATTTGCCTGTGGGGTTGGACAAGATCTAAACTGGAAGCATAACAAAAGGTGGTTGTTTATCAATAAGTATGGATTCAATGTTGCTATACAAGCAATTAGTAAAAGAACAATTAAAGCAAGTAACATTAAAAGAATTGACTCCTACAAAAATATTAAACAGTCCATAGGGTGGTGATCAAAATGAAGGTGAGGCCACCAGGTCAAAGGGACAGCTTCTCTTGTGGTGCTATTGACTATTTCTGCATTGCCAGCGTTGATCACTGCCCAGGTCAGTACAGAGCATGCCTCTTAGGGGCGTTCCTACTAGCTCCATCCTTTCATTTACCTTATGGTCATGGAGCATACGCCAAGCCCCGGAGGCTTTTTGAATAACAAATACGGGTGTGTTCCAAGAACTTATAGAAGGGCGAATATGCCCGAGGTTTATCTGTTCCTCCACCAGAAGGTGGAGGGCTTCAAGTTCGGGGGGCAGTGGCCTTTAGGATTGGGGGTGAACCTGAGCGGGTCCCCTATGTTCTTCTCTGTAATTATGAAAGTTAAAAAAAATCCTTTTCCTTAACTCCCTCTAGATCCTGTTTAAGCCTTTGTGCTTCTTCCCCATCCAGGATATCATCATATGATGCTCGATGGTCTGTAGTGACCACGGCATCCATTTGTCTTAGCATGTCTTGCCCTAGTAAATTGGCAGTGAGGTTCTTTGCCACTAAAGGGTGTATCTTTCCCTATTCTCCATCTGGGCTAGTCCATGTCATAAGGGCAACCGTCTCTTTGTACTGGGAGTTGCCCCCTACCCCCAATATCGGGGGCCCAGGTGCAAGCTTCCAGTCCAAGGGCACTTCCTCCTCCCTGAGTGTGGTTCGGTCTACCCCCGTGTCAATTAAGCAGTGAAACCTCTTTCCGCCTATGAGAATACTCATTTTAGGGCGGAGTCTGTCCACCAGGGGGACAGTCCAATGGACCTGAGCTGCCCTGCCATGAGGCTGCCTGGGCCTCACAGCAGAGGGGGTTCCTCCTTGAGTTAACAGAGCTGGAGGATGCCCCTCCCCTAGTAAAAAGGCTTCTCATCTAAATCAAACTTGGATCGACAATCCTTTTTCCAATGGTATTCTTTCCTGCACCTAGGGCAGGGTGTAGGGGGCAGTCTGGCTCCCCCGGGCTGGTTGGTGGGGGATTGTTGTGTACAGTCCCGCCTAAAGTGCCCCTCCTGCCTGCATTTAAAACAAGTCCCT
>NW_024872642.1:0-18023 GCF_019054845.1 Dipodomys spectabilis | reverse complement strand
ACAAAGGTGAAGGCCTGGCTTTCACCACCTAATTCCTGAAGACTCTGATTCACTACCCAGGGACCAGTGCGATATCATACTCTGTGAGAGGGCACTTGAGGCCCAGGCAATCTGGGGGCAACAAGTGGGGCCATTTCTTGTGTGGGTTTGAACTGAGGATCTGGGATCTGTCTCTCTGAGTTTTCATGCTCAAGGCTGCTACTCTACCACTTGAGTCACAACTCCACGTTTGGATTTTTGGTGGTTCCATGCAGAGAAGAATCTTATCGGCTTTCCAGCTTATGGCTGGTTTCGATCTTTGATCCTCAGATCTCTGCCTACCCAGGAGCTAGGGTGTCAAGTGTAAGCCTGAGCCAGAGAGGGTGCAGAACCTTTCCTTTGAGCTTCTGTTCATCTCGTGTCAACTAGCAAACCTTACTTAAAATAGTCATTTATAGGGGATCAAGTTCATCTCAGTTAACCCAAGGAGATAAAGTATCTTTGGAAAAGGCTAGTCAGAGTTGGCCTAGGTGAGTGTGTGTGTGTGTGTGTGTGTGTGTGTGTATGATTTTCAGGGATACCTACCCCCATCTCTCTGGTGCTTTTTTCACCCAGTGGTGAGTACATCCAGGATTCCCACCCCAAGAAAGGCGGGCAGGGGAGGGTACTTAAGGTCATATCAAGTGGGGTGATATGAATTCTGTCCTGCAACTGTATCCAGGAGAAATAATAGAGAGAAGGTGATGTTTAGAGGAACATCAAGGGAAGCCACTTACCTTTGGCTACAAGTACCAGAGAGAAGAATGAATCCATGCTTTTTGGTAGTAAGATAACAAGTGCCAACTATTCATTTATTTCATTTTTTGTGAGTCCCAGGTCTTGGATTCAGGGACTGGGTGTTATCCCTGAGCTTCTTTTACTTAAGGCTGAGGCTCTATCACTTGAGCCACAGCACCACAACTGGCTTTTTTCGGGGGGGGGGGGAGGAGGTAGTTTATGGGAGATAAGAATCTCACAGACTCTCCTGCCTAGGCTGGCTCTGAGTCCCGACCATCAGAACTCAGCCTCCCGAATAGCCAAGATGACAGGCAAGAGCCACTGGAACCTGACCGCCACCATCCATTTATAGTCCCCTAGGGCCAGTGCTGGGCTACCTGCACTTCATCCTCCTTTTTGTGAGTGGGAAGCAGACATGGGTTGGTTTGATACTTCAATAGCCTACCTACCTTTGAGCATTGTTCCGGCTCAGTCTGATTCCGGCTTCTTTCTTATCCACAGCAATGACTTCATGCTCTCACAGAACAAATGTCCCCCAGGAGGTGTCGGATCTGGGGTCTTTACTCTGCACACTGCCCCCTATCCCCGAAACGACACACTGCAGCAATGTGAGGTAGACATAGAGTGAATTCAGTTTCTTATAATCAGGGTCTGTCCAGATAGGTGGCAGTGAGGATCAGAGGCTTGGGATAGTGCTGTGCAGTTGGACAATGCGATGCCTCCTCATCCACTTTCCTTTAACTGTCTTAGCAGAGGGTAGTGGGGAAGTACTCACCAGACAGACTGACAATGAGTAACCATCACGGTCTACCCCGGGCACAGAGGGGCTTACCTAAGGAAGCTAGTTCCACACACAGCCTACCTCCAGAATGAGAGGGTCACCTTTGGTCCCAGCCACATGGGGACGCTGAGCCAAAACCTCCAGCACACATTCAACATGTTACAGACACAGAGAGAGAGAGAGAGAGAGAGAGACAGAGACAGAGACAGAGACAGAGAGACAGAGAGAGAGAAAAGAGAGAAAGAGAGAGAGAGAGAGAATTATACTTAAGCCGGATGCTGGTGGCACAGGCCTACAATGGTAACTACACAGGAGGCTGAGATATGAGGATCATGGTTCATAGCCAGCCCAGGCAGGAACGTCTTTGAGACGCTTATCTCCAAAGAACCACCAGAAAACCAGAAGTGGTGTTGTGGCTCAAGTGGTAGAGCCCTAAACTTGATCTGAGCAGCTTGGGGACAGTGCGCAGGCCCAGAGTTCAAGCCTCACGACTGACAATAAGTGGACTTCCCACCACAAGAAATGGACTGAATAGCACCCATTGTCCTAGGGAGCATGGCAGACAAGTCAGGCCGAGCTTCCTATCATCTGGGGGTCATGAGTAGGTCACCAAGCTTTTCCGTGCCTCTTTTTCCCCAGCTGCAAAGCTGAATAGTGAAGGATCCCCTTCCTCATGGGGATAGGGTAAGGATGAAAGAGAGCCATGTTTTGTTTCCTAATCCCATACCTGTGGCATGATAAATAACAGGCCCCTTCTTAGTCCTTTCCACGTATCTTCCTGTTATATGCTCACAGAATTGCCAAGAAACTTATCTGATGACCATTCCCTCTATGCCTGGCCCTGCCCCAGAGTTCCCCTTGTATTGATCCCTTGTTTCCCCACAACTGTCCTGTGAGAAGACTGAGGACCAATGGTTTGAGGCCGCACCCAGAGCTTCAACTCTGGTCAAGAATCGGCTGCTGTAGACTGAGTTTAGGACAACCATCTAAACCGATGACTCAGCATGGTGCTACATATCTACCATCCCAACTACAGAGGACCAGGCATGGTGGTGCATGCCTGTCACAGGAGGACCATGATCCAGCCAAGCCTGAGCATATATGGAGTCTCCATCTCAGAAATGCCCAAGACAGGAAGGCTTGGCTCCCATGGAAGAAGAATACCTGACTGGAAAGCCTAAGCTCTTGAGTTCAAACCCTAATATACCAAAAAGAATCTGAGGCCCTGTGCCAGAGTCTCATGCCTATAACCCTACCTACTCAGGAGGCTGAGATCTGAAGAACACAGGTCAAGATTTAAAGTAGGTTTGGCCTTGCCCATCAGACGTCGTAATGAGATGGCCCAGAGTCTGACCCATGCCAATAAGGTCCATACTAACAGGGCTCACAGCCTTACTAAGTTCTGACTACGCTCTCTGCCCCCCTGGGAAGCCAACCCCTATGGGCCCCACCCCCTCGTCCTCCCATGCTCCCTCTGCCACCAACCAGGCCCAATGGAGTAGACAGTTTCAGGTCACAAAGATCCCTTGCTCTTATAATTTATAGGTGCTGAGTCCCCTTCAATCGTCTCACCCTTCCAGGCCCCTAGACCTCATCCACAAAGCGCATGCACCCCCCAAAGACAGTGATTAGAAGTTACCAAAGGCTCCAGCACTCCTTGTTACAACCAATATCTACACACACACACACACACACACACACACACACCACAGAGCCATCATAGGTGGCTCCTTTTTGTCATCCTAGTTACTCAGGAGGTTAAAGTCTGAGGATCACTGTTCAAAGCCATCCACACAGGAAAGTTTGTGAGGCTCCTATCTACACTGAACCACCAAATAGCTACAGGTGTAGCTGTGGCTCAAGTGTCAGAGCTCTAGTTTTGAGCAAGATATCTCAGGGACAACACCTAGGCCTTGAGTTCAAGGGCCAGTTCTTCTACCTGCAAACACACCCAGACACAGACACAAACAGTCAGACAGACAGACAGACAGACAAACACACACGACACACACACACACAGGATAGCCCAAGGATTCAGCATTCCCTGAGAACAGAAACATGAACTCCCTCAATTAGGATCAGATCCCACCCCCTAGAATGTGGCAGTACTGACATCAGACCCATTGTAGACAAACATTGAGTCTCACACATATCTGGAATGTCTCATAGACCAGCATGGCATTTCCTATCATACCCACTGCTATGTGGAAAACTTAGTCACTTCTTTTTTTGTTGTTGGTCAAGGGGTTTGAATTCTGGGCCAAGGTGCTGTCCCTCAGCAATTCAGCTGAAGGTGAGCACTCTCCCACTTGAACCAAAGCAACAATACCTGTTCTCTAGTGGTCTATCATCAAATTTCACAGACTATTCTGCCCAAGCTGACTTGTAACCACGGTCCTCACATCTCAGCCTTCTGAGTAGCTAGGATGAGAGTTGTGAGCCACCGGTGGCTTCCGGCTTCAGCCACATTCATATAGACAGAGGAAACCCATCTCATCAGGCCACAAACTTTTTGAAACCCTTCACTTCAGATTTTGATACCCAGCATCCAAATCTATCCTTCAATGGAAGAAATAAAGACACAACAATCTCACACCTGCACCCCTTCACCCACTCCCTGCCTGTCACAGGACATGTCCTATTGAAGCTGAGGCTTCAAACTGAGGCAAACTTGGGGAGTTCTTACAAGTGTCTGTACAGCGAGGCCAGCACTTTGTCTCCCAAACAAAGCACCCTCCTCACACCCCCACACCTCCACCATCATTTGCAGGCAAAGATGTTTTTCTTTCTTTCTTTTTTATGTTGTGGGGCTTGAATTCTGGACCTGAGTTCTGTCCCTGAGCCCTTTAGCTTAACACAAGAACTCAATTGTTTGAGACACAGCACCGCTTCTGGTTTTCTGGAAATTCCTCTTAGGTAAGACTCTCAGGGTCTTTCATGATCAGGCTGGCTTTGACCCGTGATCCTCAGATCTCAGCTCCTGAGTACCTAGGATAACAGCCATGAGCTACTGGCACTCAGCCAAAAAAACTTTTCCATTCCTGTCATCCTCTCCCCACAGGAGACTGAAATCTGAGGACTGCAGTTGGATGCCACTTAGCAGCAAAGCCCGTGAGAACTCTTTATCTAATTAAACACCCCAAAAAGCTGGAAGTGGAGCTGTGATTCAAATGGTAGAGTGCTATCTTGGAGCATAATAGACAAGATCCATGCCCTAGTTTCAAGCTTTTTCTAACATAGACCCACCCAAGAAAGAGAAGCAAATGGGCACACAGGAGCTCAAAGCTAACACATAATACTCAAAACTCCCAGAACAGACCCCATCCAGCTCTGATTCCCTAGATATTATGTCTTACATCATGGCAGTCTTAGATGGGACTGACCATGCACCAATTTGGGACATTCAAGAATAAACTCATACTTGGCTGGGAAGGTGGCTCATTGGTAGAGTGCTTGCCTTGCATGCCAGAGGCCCTGGGTTCGATTCCTCAGCACCACATAAGCAGAAAGAAAAAAAGCCAGAAGTGGCACTGTGGCTCAAGTGGTAGAGTGCTAGCCTTGAGCTGAAGAGCTGAGGGACAACACCCAGGCCCAGAGTTCAGGCCCAAGACTGGACCCCCCCCCAAAAAAAGAATAATTTAATACTGAAGATCCCATGACCTTATCAAAGAATCAGGATCACTCACTGTCCTGCCTAAACACTGGGCAGTGAGGTAAGGTCTAGTTATCCAACCACATGATATGGGAACCAAAGGGATTCCTGGTCAAGGGACGGAGACTGGGGGGATCTAGGTCCCTCTTGGGGAGGTGCAAAGGGCTGCTCTATCCCAGAAATGTTCCTATGTTGTGAGTATTATCAAAGAAACAGCTCTGCTCAGAGCCCAGTGGCTCTGGTTTTCCCACCAACCTCTACCCAGCTCTGCCCCAAATTCAGCCTGCCCTCTCTGAATCCCAGCTCTGCCATCTAGCCTAAAGACTTAGCCAGCCAAGAGACCCATTTCCTGCCCTCATTCCCAGGCTGTCCTGTGGCAGTGGCATGCTTCCCTCAGTCTTTGGTGAAGGAATGAACACCGGGCATGGTATCATCAGATTGAGCCGTGGAATGTCCTAGTCCCTAAGGATATACTGCACAGGCATACTGCAGTGAACGGCAGCCAGGTTGTCAATGATGAACCCAAGGTGCCAGGACTTTTAATAGCAGTGTGGCTGGATCAAAGGCTGGTAGTCTATGTTGTCCGGAGAGGTCATGGCTCCAATGTCCTGACACACGTGACCTAGGATCATTCTCCCTCTTCAAATTCCTACTTATCCTTTGCCTCCCCCCCAAGAAACTCTCTTACTCCAATACCTCCCTAGCCCTTGGAAACATTCTTCTGATCTGACCAGAAAATAAACTCGATGAGGCTGGGGATAATTGAAACCTGGTGACCCACCCTGAGCCCTAGGTTCTACCCGTCCCTGGTTCCCTCTGTAGTCGGTGATCACACAGCCCCTGGCTGTCATGAAGTTGCTGAGGGTTCAGTGGCTTGGTCCTACATACTGACTTTAGGCTCTGAAACTGTCCCCAAATAGATTCTGAATAGTTGGCTCCCTTGATCCAGGGACTCCAAACCAAGGCTTGCATGTTCTCCTTTCTTCCTTCTTTTTCTCATTTTCTCCCTCTGTCCTTCCCTCTTCTCTCTCTTCACTTTTTTTGTGTCAGTCATGGGCCTTGTACTCGGAGCCTAAGTGCTATCCCTAAGCCTTTTTACTTAAGGCTAGCAGTCTATGGCTTGAGCCACACATCACTTCTGGTGTTTTGTTTTTGGTAGTTAATTGAAGACAGGAGACTTCCAGGCTTTCCTGCCAGGGCCAAAAGCCTCAATCCTCTGATCTCAGCCTCCTAAATAGCTAGGATGACAGGCTTGAAGCACTGGCATCCAGATCAATCCAAGGTTTCTTCATGGGCTGTGGAACCAGTCCTGGGACTTTTCATTGTCTATGACCACCCAGAGCCTATTGCACACTGTAATGGTTTGTTGGATAAATAAATGAGCATCTGTCTATGACAATACTACAAAAAAGTCCCATCTGATTCAGGTAAGAATCCTCTGTTGGGGAGGGGGGATGAAGCCTGATGAAGCTCTCCCGCAGTTCTCCCTACTCCCTCTTACCCCCTCCTGGTGCCACCACACTGAACTGTTTTTGGCTCTGAGGGTGTGAGCCACTATGTACTAGCTACATTCCAGGGCCTCTGGGATGCCTTCTCAAAGGCCTCTGTCCAGCAACTGACCAGCACTGTGGCACTCAATTCCCCACATAGGTGTGAATGAGGTTGCTGTGAGCTGAACGCCTGGCTCAAGGGGCCTCCTGTCCTCCCCCTTGGGCCAGCCAGGATCTTCCACCACATCTGGCCCCTAAGTTTCATGCTGCCGAGGAAGGATCCTTGAGGCAGCCTGGGTTCTCTGAATCTCCCAGAGTCCAGTACAGGTGCTGGGAATCATCTCTGCTCATAGCTGGCAGGCTGGGGATGGCGAGGTCACAATTTCTGCTCCCCACAATGTTCTTGAGTGGGGTGAGATTCAACAGCTGCCAGAGAAAGGCAGTCAAGGCACAACATTCAAAGCGGGAGACAGTCGGGCTTGGGAACTCTGCCTGTGCCGCTTTGAACATCATTGTTTGACTGCAGAAATCATCCATCTAATTTGACCCATAATCCCAGGTATTAGTCGAACTTGCCAGCTTAAATTTAAAAAACCTGGAAAATGTGGTATTTAATTTGTCCCAATCAAACTTAAAGGGTTCCAAAGACAGTGGTCCCCTTTTCTTTCCAGACAACCTATAACAGGTTACAGAAACTAGCATTCTGCGAGCCCTAGCTAACTGCCACCTCCTGATACCGAGCGGGCTCCAATAGGGGGAATGGATTTGCCTATTACTGCCCAGCTAGAAACAGCCCAGGTGGGACACAGATTGGATTCTGCAGGACTCCAGGGAGGATTGACACTGGGCACTGCCCCAGGAGGCTATCCTCACCAAAAGTGGGGGCCCAGAGCCCTGTGCCCGGATGCCTACAGAGACCGTTAATGCCCTAGATATGGTTCTCCTCTCATCCACTCTCATGGTGAACCATCTGCCATGTCCTACCATACGCCAGTCCCCAAAACCTCATAGCTTCACAGCCCCTGCCCTATCCTTTCCCTCATCTTGTTCCCTAATTATGTTGGGCAGACACATTCCAAACCCTTGAATTACCTCCAACTAAACACACAAGAGCAGAGTGTCTGGCTGGAAGAGTGTGGCTGTGATCTCATTCGCCTCACGAAACTTCTGGCTGGGGATAGAAGGACAGGCATCCACTCCAGTCCAGGGTTCACACTGTTCTTCTAAGGGAGGCCCACTCAGGCCCAGCAGCTACTGTGGGCTACAGGAAAGGGGGAAGAGAGAGGTGGAAAGGGGAGGAAAGTAATGTCTACTGAAATCTTCCATAAAGGAGCCATGAAACTGTGAAGGAGAAAGCAAAAATTGTGGTTGGGCTTGTATTTGGTATTGATTAAGAAAGAACAACAACAAATACACACACAGAGAGAAAGAAAATGCTTTTGATGTTTTAAACATGGTGACAAATATATTTTCAATGTTCTCATTTCCCTGCTCTCCAAACACACACACACACACACACACACACACACACACACACACACACCTCCAGAATGGTGACAGATGACTCTTCCATGCAGCACCTGCAATTTGCCAACTAATCACTCACCTGAGGATGGTCAGGCTGTACAAAGAGAAAGATTCTCTCTCTCTCTCTCTCTCTCTCTCTCTCTCTCTCTCACACACACACACACACACACACACACACACACACACACACACACATACACACACAGGGACTCAGAGTATTACCTCTCCTAACTTTGTTGTTTCCTCATCTGGGACAATGTATTAGCTGGAGCATGCGGGTTCCAATTCTCTGTTTCCTTGTCAGAACCAAGGGCTCCAACCCAAGGGGAGCACCACTCTAATGACACAGCACGATCCTGCCTCTCCCCTTCTCCAGGGCCAGACCCTTCCCCTTGGGAACAACCAGCCTTAACTCCCCATTCACCAAAACCCTAGGTCAGGACGCTGGATGAAGGAATCCCCAGACACGTGGCTCCTCAGAGCCAGGACTGAAACAAGCAGTGGGTCATGGGGTCCCAAGCGGGGGGTGGGGGGGGGGTGGGGGGGGGTGTGACCCAGGGTGGGGGCGGTATTCAGGAATTGGATGGGGTCCTAAAGGCTACATTCATGGACAGACTCCTACTTCCAGCCTAGATTCTTCTGGGCAACTGGGCAGACTCTTGGGGAGGACAAGAAGACCAGATGGACAGGGAGCACCAGCAGATGCTGGCAGAGCTGGGAAATGTGATCACTCTGTTAGTACTGTTGATAGCTGGGGTGCGGGGATAGGCCAGGTATATGTGTGTCTGAGGTGTGTGTTCTTCCCATATATTCACCTACTATCTGACCCCCAGTGCCCTCACTTCCCTAGTGGGCTTTTCTGGGATCTTCCTCAGATGAAAGGGTGACTGAGCACAGAGGACAAGGGCTCACACAGCAAGGGAGGCCTATCTTCTGCATCCAACACCCCCCACTCTCAGAAAAAAGACCCAATAAGGCAGGTGCAGAGGTGCTGTTCCCCATCTCTGCCTAAAGCCACCAGGTTCCCACCAGGGAGAGGAAGGGTGCAGATATGGGACTGTGTGGCTCCCACTACTCCAGCCAGGGGCTCAGTGGTGACCCCTTCTCACCCATTCCTGCATCTCCCCGTTTCCAGGGATACTGGCCACTAGAGATGGGGGTGAGTTCCCAGAGCCAACACCCAATCCCCCACCCCTCCACTCCTGGGACGCATTTGTGGCAGAGTCAAGGTTGGCTTGCCTGGTTCTGGCGAGGCGTGGTTGGGACACAAGAGGGGAGGCGGCATTTGCAGGGTGGGAGTAGTAGTGGTAGGGGGAGGTGACAAGTTGCTGACTTGCAGGCAGCCACTCACTTGTTCTGCTGGGAGAATCTGTAGGCTGTGGTTATGTGTGCAGCTTGCAATGATGGCAGTGGCATGGTGGACGCTTGGGCCCAGAGCAGAGGACCAGGGGCCGGTACCGGGTCAGGGCCTTAAACCGGCTGTGGGCGCACCATCACTGGATGACTCAAAGAGGCGCCACAGGTCTGAGCCAGCGGAGGTGCAATGCTGCAGGGAGCGCAGGAGACGGGACAGGGGCAGGGGCTGGTGGATGGCTGGGCTGAGCATGCCCCTGCTTCAGCTGAGCTCCCAGCCACGGGCCTACGACTCAGGGCTTACCTAGCCTCTGAGCCTCCCTGGGGTGGTGTGAGGAATGTGCCTGATGTGCTGGCTTTGTGTGCTCTGTGCTCCTGGCCCAGACCCATGCTCCTACAGCAGCAGCGGCATTGAGGCTGCCACCCCTGATGTATGTGTTTGCTCTTCTCTGCTCTCTCTCTACCCCCACTTCTCTCCCGGGCTGCCCTGCCCCGTTGCGCAAGTGCTCCAGCCCCTGTGAGCCCCTGGCTTCAGCAGATATGTGCCCCTTCAGCCACGCCCTGTCCTCCTCTGGGTCAAGCCTCTTCCCCCCCTCAGCCATGCCTCTATCCCTGGCTTTGTGCTGTCCTGACTCTGCCTTAAGTCTATCAGGCCATGGCAGAAGCAACCTCACCTCAGGTGAGGGCTTCCCCCCAACCCCAGCAGCTGCCCAGGGGGTGCATCGAATCTTCCCTCAGCCCAACCACTGGGGGGCTCTTCTCCATCCATCCCATCCACCAAGCAGTTGCACAGTGTCCCTCCATGTTTGTGTGTGTGTGTGTGTGTGTGTGTGTGTGTGTGTGTGTGTCTGTATGCGATTGTTGGGATAACTACCTCTCAAGGACTCAGAACCATTTTAAAAAATACCACAAAGAACCTTGTGTAATGCACTCAGCACAATGAGCCTTTTGAAGGACTCAGCACATAGCAACCTTTGGGATCCTCATGGTAAGCTAATGACTAATAAGATAAGACATGCCATTTTGACATCACTAAACTTACATATCATAGTATTATGACATCATATGTCATAGTGACATAGACATATTGTGAATGCCTATTCTGTGATTTCATTCTATTTCAAGTGAGCAATATTGGTGGATATCAGAAATCCATTATGGCCTCAAAGCCATTGTGACATGAAAATCCCTTTGTGACATCACAGTGCCATTGTGATAATAACCTGTTGTGACATCACAAACTGGTCCTGTCCATTGTGACCTCATCACCAATGTGACATCACAAAGCCATTGTGATATCACATTGCTGTTGTGACATTACAATCACCTAGAGACCTCCCAAACCCATTATGACATCTTTAGCACCTTTGAAAAAACACATGGCCTTTGTGACATGACAGTAACTTTGTGTATCCATATCCTCATTGTGAAATGTCAATTGAGATCAGATATGCCAAAGAAATATCACAAAGGATTTACAATATAATCATCTGTGTGACGTCATATTGTCATTTTGACATCAGCTCATTGTGACATCACAAATTTGTAATGACATCATACCACTATGACATCACATTGTCATTGTGACAACATATATACATTATGAATGCCTATTATGTGATTTCATTATATTTCAAATGTGGCATGTGGGTTTATATCAAAAACACATTTTGACTTCATAACCATTGTGACATCACAATCCTTTTGTGATGTACCATTGAAATTGTGATTTTTCTAAACAACTGTGACAACTCAAACATGTCCTGTCCTCAAAAGTTTTGTGACATGTTGCCACTGTGTTATGTTGGGTCCATTGATAGCTAAATCTATTTTCGACCTATTATTTCAGGAATGACATGAAATATTAGAAATATACTTTGACATCATGAACATAGTGATATCACACCGCTAGATGTAATGACCATTGTGTCATATTGTCACATCATAAATCTTTTCTGACTTCACCACATTTGTGCCAACAAATGCTTTGGTATCCTTACAAGCCCGTTCTAAATTTATATACTTATTATGAGTTAATGAAAATTGAGGTCGGGAATGCCATTGTCACATCACCGATCTACTGCAACATCACCAAACAATTTTGAACTTATCACTATTATGGTATCACCAATTAATTAGAATTTGACATCATATAGCAATTGTGATATTACTGTAGCATCATGCTTTCACAATCCTATTATGATCTCATCACACCTTAGAAAATGCATGGCCTTTGGGACATCAAACTCCTTCTGTGAACTTGTATCATTGTGAACTTGTAGCAATTGAAATTTGAAATAATATGTGATATTACAAACTAGTTTTGACATCATTAACCCATTTTTATATCATTAACTCTTTGACAACCAAAACCTGTTAGGAACTTTAGCACTTTTGACAAAAATATGGCATTTGTGTCATCACAGTTAATTTGTGTATGTCATGGTGACTTCATTCTCATGTCCTCACTGTAAACTAATAGCAATTAAGATCTGACAGACCATTGTGACATACAATGTGACATCATCACCAGTTTGATATCAATCATTATGACACCATCAGCACATTGTGACATCAACAAGCTACAGTGACCTCATAGCATTAAGACATTGCATTGCCATTTTGCTGTCTTAGACACATTGTGAATGTATATCCTGTGATTTCATTCTATTTAAAATGTGGCATGTCAGTTGATATCAGAAACACATTGTGACCTCATAACCATTGTAACATTATAAACCCTGTGTGACATCATAACTGGTGTAACATCACATTGTTGTTATGACATCTTTAGCTTATGGTGACATTACAAAATGGCAATGACATTATAACATTTGCCATTATGTCATTGTGATATCATAGTCACAATATGAATGCCTAATCTGTGATTTCATTGTATTTGAAATATGGCATGTGGGTTGATATCAGAAACTCATTGTGATGTCACAACCATTGTCACATCAAAATCCCTTTGTGACATCAATTTGGCAATGTGACATCACAATGGCAATGTGATGGAACTAAGGTATCGTGATATCAAAATGGTCATGAACACACCACGGGTTTCTGATATCAACCGACATGCCACATTAGAAATAGAATCAATAACATAATAGGCAAACACAACATGTCTATGACATCAGAATAACAATGTGATGTTGCAATGCTATGATGTCATTGTAGTTTTACATGTCAAAATGAGCTGATGTTGTCGTAATGGCAACATGATGTCACAATTATGTCAGAAAGGATTTGTTGTGTTTCTTGGTATGTCTGATGTCAGTTGTCATTAGTTCCCCATGAGGTTATGGATCCAAAAAAGGTTCTGTGATGTTACAGAAAGGTGGTTATAAGTCATAATAGTTTTGTAATGGCACAATGTAATCCATAATGTCACAATGGAAATGCGATGTCCCATTGGGTTTTTGATGTCACCGTGGTGATGAGGTCACAATGGCTTTGTGATGTCACAGTTTGTTTTTAATATCAGAATGATATGTCCAATTTCAATTACTCATAATTCAATATGAGGATACCAGTTGATAGAAGAAGCTTCATAGTGTGAGGTCATACTATGTGAAAACCCAACAGGACAGTGATTTCACAATGACAATGTAATGTCTCAACATCATGATATAATAATGTTTTGATGTCACAACTGATGATGCCATACTGATGAGGAGGTCATAACTTAGTCATAACTTGTGTGAATGCTGCCATTAGGATATTTTAGGCTTTCAGTAAGCTTATAATCAGTTTTGAAACTCATAATAATTCAGGTATGACATATGATATCAGAAATTGACTCTAACATCATGAATATTGTGACATCATGAACATTGTAACATCACATTGATAGATATCAAGACCATGGTGGCACATTATGAACTCACAAATCTGTTAGGACTTCATCATATTTGTGAAACACATGACTTTAAACACAAAACACAGTCCCTTTGTGAACTCATATCTTCATTGTGAATTAATGACATTTTAGATCTGGCATGCCATTGTGACATTTCCAACCAATTATGACAGCACAAACCTAATATAGTAGAAACACATTGTGATCTAATAGCCATTATGATAGCACAATCCCTTTGTGACCCCACATTTCCGTATTGATAACACTAACCCACTGTGAAATTCCAATCCTCTCAAACCCAATCCAGGTATGAAATGTGATACTCGAATCCAGTGTGACATCTAGATTATGGTGACATCACACTGATAGATGTTATGAGCATTTTGTCACATTCTCACAACACACACCTGTTAGGACTTCATCACTTTGTGAAAATGCATGCCTTTGGAGACATCAGAGTACCTTTGTGAGCTCATGTACTCATTGTGCGTTAATGACATTTGAGATCACATGTGTCATTTTGATATCACCAACCCATGTGACATCACACACTTCTTGTGAACCCATCAGTGTGGCATCACAAATTGCAATATCAAAACATTATTGTCATCATATTGCAACATCACATTGCCATTGTGATATCACTGTCCCATTGTGTTTTCAAAAACCTAGTATGTCTTCATAGCATTTTAGAAAATTCATGGCCTTTTATACTTGTCTTTTTCTGTGAACTCATACCTTAATGTGAAATAGTAGCAACTGAAATTGGACATGTTTTTATGAGATGTGACTTCACAAAATTATTTCATCACCAATGTGTTATCACAAAACCATTGTGAGTGTTCATTGCCATTTGACATCACTATCACATTGGGACATCGCAAACCTATTAGGACTTAGCACCTTTGAAAAAACACATGCCCTTTGTGACAACACATTCCCTTTGTGGAATTATATCCTCATTATGAACTGCCAATTGATATCAGACATGCCAATTTAACATAATGAACCCTTTTTGACATCACCAGAGTGACATAACATTGTCATCAACAGCATCAACTACTTTTGACATGACAAAACTACAATAAGACAGCATTATGAGATCACATTGTCATTGTGATATTATAAAAATATTGTGAATGCCTAATTTTAATTTTTTTTGTCAGTCATGGGGCTTGAACTCTGGGCTTGGGTGCTGTCCCTGCTCTTCAGCTCTAGGCGAGCGCTCTATCGCTTAAGCCACAGAGCCACTTCTGGTTTTCTAATGATTTTTATTGGGAATAAGATTCTCATAGACTTTCCAGCCTGAGCTGGCTTTGAACCGCGATCCTCAGATCTCAGCTTCTGGCGTAGCAAGGATTACAGGCATGAGCCACCGGCACCCGGCTTTTTCATTCTATTTCAAAGTTGACATGTGTGTTAATATCAGAAACATAATGTGACCTCATAATCATTGTGACATCATAAATCAGCAATGACATCAAATTGTCATTACGACACCATCAGCTCATTGTGATGTAACCAAATGACAATGGCATCATAGCATTATAAATCACAGTGATATTGTGACTTAACAGTGTGAAGGACTATTCTGTGAATTCATTCTATTTCAGAAGCCCATTTTGACCATATAACCATTGTGATATCACAATCCTTTGTGACATCACATTGCCATTGTCATATCATTAACCTGCTGTGCCATCACAAACAAGTCCTGTCCTTATAAGTTTTGTGACATACTGCCATTGCCATATATTAGGCCTTTTGTGAGCTCATAATATGTTTCCAATCTCATATTTCAGGTATGACATGTGATATCAGAAATCCCCTGTGACATCAAACTGCCAGATTTCATGACCATTGTGTCACATTTTTACCTCACAAGCCTGTTAGAACGGCTTCACATTTGTAATAAAACATGCCTTTGGAGACATTACAGTCCCTTTTTGAACTGATTTATATTCATTGCCAATTAATGACAGTTGAGAGATCTCCCATGCCACTCTGACATCGTGAACGGATTGTGACATCACAAACTTATTGTGACCTCATCACGACAATGGCATCAACAACTAATTGTTGTATCAAATCATAATTTTGACATGATATTGTGGTATTGCTGTTGTGATATCACTCTCCCATTGTGTTTTTACAAACCTGTTATTGCCTCATCAGATCTTAGAAAATTCATGGATGTTGAGACTTCAAGCTCTTTCTGTGAACTCATGTACATATGACTTCTAAGGCAAGGAGACAAACCATCGAGTCACATTTAATATAATAAACCATTTTTCACTAGAAAGGGGACTGTGATTACCTTATCCTGGACTGGATACCCAGGTTCAAGAGCAGCCTTGACCACCAAACCTCAGACCTCCAATGGGCAGCCCTGCCCTTTCTTAATTGTTCTGCAAACAACCAACCACAAAATTATGGTCTCCAAAGCTCCAAACCTCAATGGGCAAGGCTTTTCTTTTCCATTCTTCCCTTCTTCTCTACAGACCTGTCATTCCTTCCTGGTCTTTCCCTTTTTCCCTTCCACCACTTCCTTTTTCTCTTCAGGCCTCTCCACTCTCCACAGGCCTGCCCTACTCTGACCCAGTGACCACTTGCCAACTTTCTGTTCTCCCTCAGCTTCCTCTCTTCTCAGGCTTTTCCTTTCCTTTCACCACTTTCTTCCATCCGGGTAACTCCCATTTTTATCTCCCCTTAAAATCCTCTGAAAATGCAACTTATATAGAGGTTGTATCCCTCCTCCTTCCAACGGATCTCCTGCCTACCAGTTTTCAACCATCACTTCCAAAATTGCCCAATGCTCAATCACTTCTTCACAGCTCACCGTGTGAGGCTTGACACCTCGACCTTTGGCGGCATTCCCCACACTCTCCGGTGGGCCAAGCCAAGAATTTATAATGAATATCGGATCCCCCAGATAATTCTGGCTCCACTGGTTATTATAGTATCCTCATAGTGAATTAGAAGAAATTGAAATTGTATATGTCATTGTTATATTACAAACTTGATGAGACATCATTAACTCTTTGTGCCATTATCATCTCGGAGACATCACAAACTCATTGTGTTATCACATTCCCATTGTACCAACATGATCACATTGTGAAATCCCAAAATTATTATGACCTCAGAAGCTTTGAAAGAAAGCATGGCCTTTGTGACATGACAGACCTTTTGTGTACTCATATCCTCACGTTGAGCTAATGAAAACTGAGATCAGGCATGCCATTTTAACATCGCAAAACCTTTGCGACATCATCAGCAGTGTAACATCACATTGTCATTATGATAACATCAGCCCATCATGACATCATAAAACAACAATGACATCAAATCACATGTAATTGTGATGTCACAGATACATTGGAATGCCTATTCTGTGATTTCATTCTATTTCAAATGTTGCAGGTGGGTTGATATCAGAAATACATTGTGACCACATAATCATTATAATACCACAATACATTGATGACACCACATTGCCATTATGATATAACTAACCCACTGTGACATCACAAAACAGTCATCCTCATAAATATTTTGACATTCTGCCAGTGTGATCTCTTTGGCCTCCTGAGTACATAAATTGTTTAACTCATAATACTTCAGGCATGACTTGTGATATCAAGCACCCACTGTGATATCATGACACTGTGACATCACACTGCCAGATGTCATGACCACTGAGTCACATGAGGACATCACAAACATGTTAAGACTCATTACACTTGTGCCAACATATGCCTTGTGAACTTATATAGTCATTGTCAATTAAGGACATGGCATGAGGTTGTGACATCACCAATCCATTGTGAAATCACAAACCTAAGTGACCTCATCACCTGAATGGCATCACCATTTGTGACTTCAAAACAATACTATGTCATGTAATGGTGGTATCACATTGCCAATGGGATATCTCTGTCTCATAGCATTTTCTTTTTTTTATTATTACCAAAATTAAGTATGATTTATTTCTTTTTATTGTGTATTTTGTACATAGTGTACAGAGGGGTTACAATTACATGGGCAAGATAATGAGTTCATTTCTTATCAAGCATTGTAGCCTCCTCCTTTGTTTACCCTTCACATCCCTTCCCAGCCTCCCCCAGCCCCCCCACCTAATCCTCCCCCCCCACCAAAGTTGTAAAGTTCATTTTCAACATGACAACTTGTAATTCTCATTGTTGCAATGGGTCCACCTTTATCCTTATTTAAATGACCTGTTTTTCCCCTTCCCCTCCAGAAATTTTACTGACATCAATTACAGTGAAAGCAGTGTTATACTGTGGGGGAGGTACATACGAAGCAACAAAGAAATAACCTTATAAATGCGTTAGAAAGAAATGCATGAGATTAAAAACATTAAAATACATCTCTAAGGGTTCCTTTTCCTAACATCACATTATCTGACCTTTTCTGCTTGACTCATACCTATACTACGTATTGCAAATAAGGGAAACCATGGGACCAAAGTTTCTTTGGGCTTGGCTTACTTCACTTAATATAATTTTTTCCAAGTCTTTCCATTTCCTAACAAATGGGGCAATGTCATTCTTTCTGATGGAGGTATAGAATTCCATT
>NW_024872641.1:0-19070 GCF_019054845.1 Dipodomys spectabilis | reverse complement strand
AAATTTTGAGGTCATTGCCTCAAAACTTTAACCCTTCACTTGAAGATGCTACTAGTGTGTTTTAGACACTTAACGTTGGAGACACAAAACACTCATAATTATTAGATCATTTTATAGGCCAAAGGAGCAATGCAGACTGTATGAGGATGGCTCCAGGTTTTGGTTCTCATATCCTGAGACAGTATATTCACAGCAGCTCAATGCTAAGTGACAGAACTGGCATGTTCTGTGGATATTTGCTCCCAAATCCTGTGACACTCATTTCTCACTTTTGGCCTCAAATCTGTGACCAGAGGGGAAGATGAGGAGAGAAAATCCTTCTCAGGGCAGCTATAAAGAACATTGGGTAGTTTACTTATAAATTAAAACCTTGGGAATGACCCTCTTAAGAAGTCAGATTGTCCAGATTAAAAAATGAAGAAGAGAAGAAATAAGGTGCCAGTGGCTATTGGCTGTAATCCCAGGTCCTCAGGAGGCTGAGATGTAGAGAAACTTAGTTTGAATCCAGCCAGTGTAGGAAAGTCCATGACACAGTTATTTCTAAGAGATCACAGAAATTCCCAGAAGTGGGGCTGTGACTCAAGCTTAATGCAGTACCGTTGAGCAAAAGGAGCTCAGGGACCATGCATAGGCTCATATTTCCACCCCAGGACCTGCCCCTTCAAAAAGATTCTGTACTTCCATGTCTTTGTCTATGTATTGTATTCTTATAGGTGAAATTCCCGAATAGCTATGATGAATGGCACCAACCTAGGAAATTTGTATTCAGTACAATGAGTTCATAACAGAGAGACTTCTTTCAAGATAGTGCATGTTCTGGGGCTCCCTTCACTGTTCACAGTGTAACCTAAGGGTTTCTCTGCATCACAAACCTGCTGGAGGAAGTCTCTCTCAGTCTTGACAGGCACACAGAAGCCCTCACTCCTGTACAGCTGGGTAACAAACAACTCCACCTGGGCCAGTTAGAGAGGATGAGTGTGGGTGGGCTCTGAAGGTCACAAAAAGTAATCTCTCTTTGTACTCTTAGCTATCTCTCTCCCAAGTGCTCTAACAGGAGACCTTCATTTGTGCCTTCTCCCATGGCAGGCCAAGTTCTGTGCACTTATCCTGCCTTTGTGAGACTATATTCTGATGTTCAGTTACAGTGCTCAATATAATTCAGCAGTCCTTCAGGCAGACAACTAGGGCACTGAACATAATGAAATGTTTCATTGCAGGCAATGTTCGGCCTATTATGCCTCTCCTATGTTTCTAGAAGCTTTGGAAATCCAAGCACATTTTGCATATCACAAAGCTTCCTGTCATGTAGGACTGGTGAAGCTCATCAGGTTTTGAAACCTTTGATTTCTCCTAGTTTGGCCCTGGGTGGCTAGGTTTTGGGGTTGAACATAGGGCTGGGTGCTGACCATTAGCTCAGTGCAGAAGCCCAGTGCTTTACCATTTTGTGTAACAACATCACTTCTGGTCTGTGATGTATGTGTGTGTGTGTATGTTCGCACACCACAGTGTGTGTGTGTGCAAGGGTGTGTGTGTGCATGCACACATATACATGATTCCTGAGGCTTGACCTCATGACCTGAGCACTGTATCTATTTTTTCTTGTATAATGATATCCCTCTCCCACTTGAGCCACAGAGCCACTTCAGGCTTTGTCCTAGTGATGTGGTCCTGAGAAATGAAGCCCACGATTTAATATATACAAAGCATTCAACATCTAAGGCACATTTCCAGCAGTCTACTTCAGCTTTGTTAGTTTATTTCTGTCTTTTTTTTATTGTTGTTGCTGTTGATTGAAGGAGTTGAAGTCTTGGCCTTGGTACTGTCCTTGACCTCTTCAGCTGAAATCTTGTGCTCTACCGCTTGATCCACAGAGCTACTTCTGGTTTTCTGGTGGTTCATTGGAGCTAAGTTTTTCAAGGACTTTCCTGCGTAGGCTAGCTTTGAACCATGATCCTCAGAGCTCATCCTCCTGAGTAGGTAGGATAACCCACATGACCTCAAGCACCCAGCTTCCCCTTCAGGTTCTTAGTAGTTAATTGGAGATAATAGTCTCATGGTATCTTCTGTGTCTGGGATAGTTTGGAACCCAGATCTTTAGAACTCAGCTTCCTGAGAAGGCAGGATGACAGACTTCAGGTACTGACCCCTTGGCCATGGCCTCTGCTTCAAGAGGGTCCATGGCTCCACATGGTGGAGTGCTAGCCATGAGCCCAAGAGGTAAGGGACAGTGCCTCAGCCCCAAGTTCAAGGTTCTTGACCAAGAAAAACCAAACCAAACCATTTTCTGCTGTAGACAACTCACGAGTCTTCAATGATGCATAATTTTGTTCCTGACATGGGGACCTATTTGAGCCTCAATATTCTTGTCTGTATAATCATCTAAGTTATGGAGCTCTTACATAGACAAGATGTAAGAATGCACCTGGTTAGGGACATAGCACATGGCACTCTTTGGACTGCTCAGCACACAACATCCTGTGAAAGACTCAGCACCCAGCACCCAATGCAGGACTCACCATACTGCATCCTTTGAAAGACTCAGCACACAGCACTTTGTGCAGGACTCAGAACAGAGCACCCTATGGAGGACTCAGCACATAGCTCCATTCTACAAGCTATCATTAGAATTAGGGTGCTTTCATCAGTATCACCATTCTTTGAAGAAAATTTTACAAACCATACAAGTTCACATCTAATGGTTTAGTGGGATGTTTTTCTGGGGAGGGGGTGTTAGCCATGGGGTTTGAACTCAAAGCTCTACCACTTGGAGCCACATTTTGAGGTGTCTCTCAGACTTCCTGCCAGGGCTGGGTTTTAAATTCCCTGAGAAGCTAGGATGATGGGCATAAGTCAGGATGAAATGGCTAACCCATGGAGCTGGGTTGCAGTGGTTTACATGTGGCTAAGTCAGGTTAGGTGGCAGCTGTCAGCACCAGACTCCTAGCTTGCTCTGTAATGAGGTATTTGAAGTTCTGCCCTTCTATAATTGCAGTTAGAATATCCTACCTTTTATTGGCATCAGACCTGTGGCTTGAGTAAGAGCTTAGACACTGTCCCTAAACGTTTGTGCTCAAGGCTAGCACTCAATTGATTGAAAGACAACAGAACTTCTGCGTTTTTTGTTTTGTGGCACTGAGGAATCAAACCTTGGTCTTTGTGCTTACTATGAGAGCACTCAAACCCCGAGCCTCAGGAGTGAACGAGGTATAAATATATAGAGATTGCTGTATATAAATATTATATACAGAAAAATAGATTTGTGCATATTATTAAATTATAGATAATATTGCTACCAATTCATAGGTATTAAATTATGTCTCCATTTAATGATATGTCCCAGTTAACAATTAATAAAGCATTAATGAATAATTACTCAATATCCTATAATTGTTTTTCATATATGTACTTATGTCCATACATATAATTAGATATTTCATAAAATGAAACCAATGTCTATATATTATTAAATTATACATCGTGTGTTACTCCCAATATAATTATGTCTCCATGTAATTTTTATTCTGTTAATGATTAATAAAATATTAATTATACTTAGTGCACATCCTACACTTATTGCATCTAATTTAATCCTAGAATGAGTCACTAATAATTCAATCAGTTTATCATTTATTGTAGTGGCAATTCTTCTACCTATGATGTTTTTTACCTTTATTACATCCTATTACATAGCATATAGACTTGCATCCAAATTATACATCCTACCTGACACCGAGTACTTTCACAGAAATGGAAAACATGTGTCATGCTCGGCTTCTCGCTCCAAGATTACATTTTTGAGAGTGCTGGGATCTAAACTCAGGGCCAAGAAGGCTCAGTTCATGAATGGGTGACTGCCAGCACAGCAGCCACAAGCCAATTCAACTGCCAGGTAGTGCCCAGTCCCTGAGGTTGAACCCCGTATGTTGACTCCTGCTTAGTGTAGTTATTCATTTTATTTTTTTATTCATTTACCGTTTATTTCATTGACTGCTATAACACATGGAATATTTTCTACATTTATTACATAGGATATAGAATTGCCTATGTATGAAATTTCACACGTGACACCGAGGACTTTCACAGAAATAGAAAACATGTGTCACCCTGTGTCATACTGCATGATTCAATTTTTGTGAATGCTGGCATCTCAACTCACAGCCTACATGGCCCAATTCATGAATGGGTGAGTGTCAGCACGCCACTCTGGGGCATATGGAGCTGACAAGCAGTTCCCAGCACCTGAAATTGAGCCTCAGGGGTTGACAAAACCAGAAGAGATGGACATGCAGATGGTAGTACACAAATAAATATAGATCTTTATAGAGTGCCAGAGATGTCTATACATTATTTAGTTATATAGGCTACATTCTTACCAATTCTTGGGTATTTATTATGCCTCTATGTAATTAATATTACTGTTTTCATCCTTAATGAATTATTAATAATATCAACCACTGTCCCGAAACTATTATGCCCATGTAATTAATAGTATTCTTTTAATGTGTCAAAAAATATTCATTAAAATCCATCTGCCTCCTAAAATCACTCTCTAATTTTATGTTAGTATCATTCAGGAACAAAAGTAATTCAACCTTGACATTTATAACTTTCCATCGGTATTCCTATGAATAGGAACCAGACTCTTAGGATCTCCCTCCATTGGTAGGAGTCAGGACCCGGCTTCGAACACAAGGCCTATGTTGTTGTGTTGGCCCATGGCTGCTCTGGAAGCCCGACAGCCTTCATCAATGCCAGGTTACCAACACTTTTCAGCCCTGTCATTTAGACCCAGGATGGTCACCTTGAAAAGAAAGCAGCAGCCATCTACAAGTTACTGGTTTTTTTTCTGTGTCGTTTTATTTATTTATTTTTCCTGTCAGCCTTTGAGGACCAGGAACCTAGGTTCGGCTGTGGGTCCAGTGGCTGCAACCCAGCCTAGAGTGATCAAAGCTGAGGCAGAGTTGCGATTCCCTGATTTCAAGTCCTGTGCTTGACAAAATAAAAATACGTAATACATACATGCATACATACATATACACATTAAAAATATTTAAACAATTATTAGGCTACTTGGTGTTGTATTCATGCCATTTTTTCTACCAGGCCTGGAATTTGAACTCAGGGTCTGGGTAAAACTGCATTACTATGGGGGAAAGGAAAGCTCACAATGCTGGAAGACAAGAAAGTCAGGCCTGTTCCTAGCACTCGCAAAAATAATATAAGTATACATTTTAAATACATGATTTATATTTATATATACATGTTTACTGCATATTGCAGTTAGTTTAGTTACTCATTTTATTTTGTTTTTTATTTATTTATTATATATTTTAGAGAGTATGATTACATATATAACATTTTTTACATCCTATTACATAGAACATAGATTTGCCTATGTATTATACATCATTCCTGAGACCCAGGACTTTCACTGAGAAAACAAGTGGGGCAATTGCCTTCTTCCACCAGGATTAAGTTTTTGGCAGTTCTGTGATTTGAACTCTAGGCCTAGAAGGCCCACTTCATGAATGGGTAAAAGTTAGCACACCAGTCTGACGCAAGTGAAGTTGTCGGGCAAATTTGAGGACCTGAAATGAAGCCCTAAGAGTGGCCAATATAAAACCAGACCGATGTGTAGATTGCAGCGTGTGTGTATTTACATATGTATATGAATCTATAAATAAAGTTATGTAGAGAGACAGATAGACATTTATGTAGAATCTAGTGTATAACTCTATATAAAGAATGATGACATATATCTTATTTTTATATATTCTATTACTATGAGTTATTTGGTCTAAACTTATGTCTCCATTAATTAATCACGGTAGGAGACTTAATAAATTGTTAATTAAATTAATCAATGACCTATATTTATTGCATAGAATCTTATACTACAATGACTAGCTAATTAGTAGTTCAATTGGTACATTACAAAGATTCTATTATTGTTCCTACAAATAGGAATGAGTAGGTGGAAGTCCCAAGATCAAACTCAGGGCCTAGGTGTCTTGGTTGGGCTCAGGCTTCACTGACAGCCTGCCAGCCTTCAGCTATGCAATACAGGTACAATTTTCAAGCCTAGTCATTGAGACCCAGGATGGTCTCAGTGCAAAGGAAACAAAGGTGAAACTGTTGTCTAAAACTTCCTGATTTTTCCTCCTCCATCTTGGTTGGTTTATTTTTTTGCCAGAGCTGGGAGTTGAGCTCGGGTTGTAGGATCCCTGGATCATCTGTGGATGTGAAAGCTGCACCCCAGCCTAGGGTAATCAAGGCTGACTCAAAGTTGTGGCGACCTGAGTTCAAGCCCAGTGCCTGCCCCCCAAAAAAACCTAAGGTCCTGGTTATGAGTTTGGGCCATTTTATCTGCCATACCTGGAATTTGAACTCAGCGACTGGGTAACACTATTGTGCTTTGGGTGAAGTGAAAGCTAACCTAGAAAAAAAAATCTAGAGCATTTCCCAGTGTGTGAATTCCAGCCCTAGAACTGCCAAAAATAATATTTATATACATGTATAATATATATCATATATATGTATTTGCATAGATATTACATATTGTACCTAGGGCACAATATTTCCACTGAAAGGAAATCAGGTCAACATTGGCTTCTTACTCTACCTATTGACTTCAGCACTCCTGGGATTTGAACTCAGGGCCAGGAATGTCTAATTCATCAAGGGGTCAGTTTAAGCACAGCGCCTCAAACAAATTCAATGCCAGGCAGTTCCCAGGACCTGAGTTCTATCCACAGGAGTGGCCAATATATAAATAGATAGATGTGTAAATTGCTGCAAATAACGTGTATATAAATATATATAGAGAGAGAAAGAGAGACATGTATATGTATATTCCACTCTACATTTAAATATAAATATATTTATAGAATGTGAGGTGTCTATATATTATTAAATTACATGTAATATATTATTAATAATTATTAGGTATTAAATTATGCCTCCATTTAATGAAGTATCATGGATAAAGGCACAGTAAAGTGCTTCCTTTTGTAAATGGAGCTCAGCCACAATTTTTAGGCTCATAGTTCAAGCCTCAGGAACTGCACTAAAAAAATAAGAGCCATTAACTGCATGTGTCTGTGTATATATGCATGTATATCTTTCAGTGAACATCCATAGTCGTTATGAAGAATAGCACCCAGATAACAAATTTGCTTTGAATAGAATGATGTCATAGCACAGAGAGTGCTTTCAAGACAGTGCATGTTCCTGGTAAAAAAAAATTTAAGACCTTGGCTTGGAATTTGCACCATTTTTCTCACAGTCCTGGGATTTCAAGTCAGGGTCTGATTAACTCTCTGGCACTGTGGAGGAGGGGAAACCGACCATCGTTGAAGACAAGAATTTCAGACCAGATTCCAGGGCCTGAATTCAAGCCCCAGCACTGGAAAAAATAACAGTCATACATGAGATCTATTTACATACATGTGTATACTCCATATGAGATTTATTGCCTTTATTTATTTTTTATTTATTTTATTTAGTACTATTGCCCATATAACATTTATTTCATTTATTACATCTTATGACATGGATTTATTTGCATATAGATTATACATAATACAGAGAACCAGGACTTTCACAGAGAAGGAAAAAATGGGTCAAATTGGCTTCTGACTTCACATATAAAATTTTGGCCATGCTGGGATTTGAACTCACAGCCCACAATGCACAAATCATGAATGGGTCAGTTGTAAAACAAAAGCCTTTAGCAAACTGCACTGCCAGCCATTTCTGAGGACCTGTGATCAAGCAATAATAGTGGCGGATAGATGGATAGATAGATAGATAGATAGATAGATAGATAGATAGATAGATAGATAGATAGATAGATAGATAGATAGATAGATAGATAGATAGATAATATATGTGCAGTTTGCTATGTATATGAGAGAAAGAATGTGAGGATATTAAATTATATATGCTATGAATTATTAGTTATTAAATTATGCCTCCTTTTAATGAAATGAAGTATCATGGTTGAATACTTATTAAGGAGTTAATGTAAAAGTAGTCAGTATTCCTTAATTGGGAGAATCATCCCAGGGTGCTAGAATGGAATACATTATCCAATACTTTTGTGTGGCATTCTATAAGGGAATCATGAACTAACTGCAAATTTAATTGTTACTTTTATAACATTCCATTAGGCATTACCATGGATAGTAATGGTTTTCTCAAGATCTCCCTCCATTTATAGATGGCAGTCCAGGCACTTCAACTCCAGGCCTGGGTATTTTACTTCAAAATGCAAACCATTGGAATGACCCTGTGAAAATTTCAGGCTGTCCGGATGAAAAAAAAGAATGAGAAGAAAAGAAAGCCAAGTGTCAGTGGATCCTACCTGTAATCCTAGCTCTTCAGGAGGCTGAGAGGTAGAGAATGCCAGTTTGAATTCAGCCAGGACAGGAAATTCCACCACACTTTTATTTCTGAGGGATTATAGGAATAAAAAATTCCCATGAATGGGGCTATGACTCAAGGGCAGAGCTCTACCCTTGAGCAAAAGGAGCTCAGGTAAATTGCCTAGGCTCATAGTAAAACCCCCGGATCTGCCAAAAAACAAAAAAGGCAGTAACAACATATCTCCCCATGTATGTATGCATGTATTTCTATTGGTGAAGATCTAGAGTTCCTATGATGAAAGGTATCCAGCTAGGAAATTGTTTTCAAGACAGTGCGTCTTCCCGGGCTCCTCTCACTGTTCCCATTGTAGTCTGAGGTTTTCTCCACATCGGGGACTGATGGAACTAGTCTTCCTCATTGTTGGAACAGGCCTCACTCCTGTACAGCTGAATGATAAAAAAAAAAAAAAACTCCTTCTAAGCCAATTAGTGAGGAGTGTGGATGGGCTCTGAAGTCCAGGAGAAAAAGGCCTCTATGTACCTCAAGCTATCTCTCTGCTGAGAGCTCTGCTGTGACAGGAAGACTTCATTTGTTCACCTCCCGTGCCCAAGTTCCCTGCACTTATCCTGTCTTTGTTAGACTATGTTCCAGTGTTAAAATAACCTGCTACAATGAATTAAAGGGTCCTTCTTGCAGACAACTAGCGAGCTGAACCTAATAAAATGATTCATTATTGGCAATGATGCCTCCTTGGGTTTCCAGAAACTTGCTAAATCAAAGCACATGTGTGATAACACTATGCTTCCTGTCATCTAGGTCTGGTGAAACTCATCAGATTTTGAAACTTTGACCTATCCTTGTTGGACCCTGGGTGGCTGGGTTTCAGAGTTGAACACAGGACCTGGGTACTGACCATGAGCTCAAAGCACAAGCTCTGTTCTTTAGCATTTGGTATCACAGCTTCACTTCTGGTATCTGTGTGTGTATGTGTGTACATATACTTGTTCTGGAGCTTCAACTCAGGATCTGAACACTGTCCCTGAGTTCCCCCTGTACAAGGATAGCACTCTAGAGTTGAGGCACACAGCCACTTCAGGCTTTTTTCTACTGATGCAGTACTAAGGAATCAAACCCAGGGATTCAGTCATGCAAAGCACTCTACTCCTAAGAGACATTCCCAGCACTCTACTTCAGGTTTCTTAATTTCTTTTGTTGGAAGTTGGAGGAATTAAAGTTTAGGATTTGGTGCGGTCATTGAGCTCTTTAGCTAAAGCCAATCGCTCTACCACTTCAGCAACAGCCCCCCTTGAGGTTTTTGGTGGGTCACTGGAGAGAAGGGTATCAAGCCAGGCTGGCTTTGGACCGTGATCCTCAGCTCTCAGCGTCCTGAGTACCTAGGATGACAGGCATGAGTCAGCAGTGACTAACTTCCACTTCAAGTTTCTTTTTATTTTATTTTATTTATTTTATTTTGTGAACATAATGTGTACAGAGGGGTTACAATTACATGGGCAGGATAATGCATACATTTCTTACCAAGCATTGCAGCCTCCTCCTTTGTTTACCCTTCTCATCCCTTCCCAGCCTCCCCCCCCACCCATTCTTCCCGCCCCCACCCCCGCACCGACGTTGTCTCATTGTTGCAACAGGTCCACCTCTATCCTTAAACGACTTGTTTTGCCCCATCTCCTCCACAAGTTATACTGACATCAAGTATAGTGAAAGCGGGGGGTTATACTGTGGGCGAGGGACATACAAAGCAATAAAGAAATAATCTTATAAATGCGTTAGAAACACATACATGAAAGAAAACAACATTAAAATACATATCTAAGGGTTCATTTTCCTAACATCACATTATCTGACCTTTTCCTCTTGACTCATACATATACTAGATATTACAAATAAGGGAAACCATGGGACCTATGTTTCTTTGGGCCTGACTTACTTCACTTAATATAATTTTTTCAAGGTTTTCCATTTCCTAACAAATGGCGCAATGTCATTCTTTCTGATGGAGGCATAGAATTCCATTGTGTATATATACCACATTATCTTCATCCATTCATCTACTGATGGGCATCTGGGTTGGTTCCATATCATAGCTATGGTAAATAATGCTGCAATAAACATAGTTGTGCTGGTAGCTTTAGTGTGGTCTTGTTTGCAAACCTTTGGGTAAATGCCCAAAGTGGGATTGCCGTGTCATAGGGGAGCTCTATGGGAAGTCTTTTGAGGAACCTCCATACTGCTTTCCAAAGTGGTTGAACAAGTTTACATTCCCACCAACAATGAAGTAAGGTTCCCTTTTGTCCACATCCCCTCCAGCATCTGTTGTTGTTACAGTTCTTGATTTTTGCCATTCTAACTGGAGTGAGGTGGTATCTCAATGTTGTTTTGATTTGCGTTTCTTTTATGGCTAAGGATGTTGAGCATTCCTTCATGTGTCTATTGGCCATCCTTCTTTCTTCTTCAGAGAAGTTTCTCTTTAAGTCTTTCACACACTTGTTTATTGGGCAGTTGTTTCTTTGAGGATTTGTTGTTGGGGGATTTAATTTTTTGAGTTCCAAGTATATTTTAGATATGAGACCCTTGTCCCTTGTATGGCTAGTGAAGATCTCCCAATCCATGGGCTTTCTATTGATCTTGTTAGCTATGTCCTTTGCCATGCAGAAGCTCTGCAACTTTATGCAATCCCATTTGTCCAAACTTTCTTTGATTTGTTGTCTTTCGAGTCTCTATTCAGAAAATTTTGGCCTGAGCAAAGGAGACCTAGGGTTTCTCTATTCCATCCTGTAATTTTTTCAGAGTGTCTGCTTTGACTCCGAGGTCTTTGATCCATTTGGAGTTGATTCTGGTGCAGGGTGTTACATAAGGATCTAGCTTTAGTTTTCTACAAGTAGTTAACCAATTTTGCCAGCACCATTTACTGAAGAGGCTGTCTTTGTTCCATTCTATTTTTTTAGCTCCCTCATCCAAGATTAGATGGCTAAAGGTATGTAGGTTCATTTCTGGGTTTTCAACTCTATTCCTTTGGTCCTGAGGTCTGTTCTTATGCCAATACCAAGCTGTTTTGATTACTATGGCTTTATAGTAGAGTTTGAAATTTGGTATTGATATTCCTCCAGCAGTGTTCTTTCCGTTGAGGAGCGTTTTTGCTATTCAGGGTCTTTTATTGTTCCATATGAATTTTTAGATTGCCTCTCCTATTTCCTTGAAGAATGAGGTTGGAATTTTGATAGGTATCGCGTTGCCTTGGGAACTATTGTCATTTTCACGATGTTAATCTTTCCAATCCAGGAGCATGGGAGGTTTTGCCATTTTTTAAGTTCTGTGTTGATTTTCTTTTTCAAGATTTTAAAGTTTTCATCATAGAGGTCCTTCACTTCTTGGGTTAAGTTTATTCCTAGGTATTTTATTTTTTGTGGGGCTATTACAAATGGAGTTGCTTTCCTAATTTCAGCCACACTTTTCTCATTGTTGGCATACAGAAAAGCCATTGATTTTGGGGGGTTAATATTATACCCTGCTACTTTGCCAAAGTTTTGAATCAGCTTGAGTAATTTGGGAGTGGAGTCTATGGGATTCCACTTCAAGTTTCTATGTGGTGAATAGGAGATAATAGTCTCATGGGACCTTTTTTGTCTGGGTTAGTTTTGTACCCAGATCATTAGATCTCAGCTTCCTGAGTAGGCAGGATGACAAATCTCAGCTACTACCCCTAGACTGTAACACTCTGTTGCAAAGGGGTCCTTGGCTCCACGTGGTAGGGCGCTACCCATGATCCCCACTGGTAAGTGTCAGTGGCTAGGCCCTGAGTTCAAGGTTCATGATCAAGAAACAGAAATCAAAACAATTGTCTGCAGGAGACAACTCACTAGATTTAGGTACATACATAAATTTGGCACTGACATGAGGACATATCTGAGCTACAAGTTTCTCATCTGCACAATCATCTTACTTGTGGAGCTCTTACAAGAATCAGATGAAAAAAATGAAAAAATGCACCCCATGAAGGACTCAGCACACAACAACACATGAAAGACTCATCACATAGCTCTAACCACATAATGTCATTAGAATTAGGGTGCTTTCATCAGTATCACCATTCTTTCAGAAACATACCACAAATAGTCCAAATTTAGGTTTTAAAGGGGTGAATTTTTTGGGGAGTGGAGTCAGCCACGGGGATTACACTGAAGTGTTGGGGTTACTGTCCTAAGGTCTTTTGATCAGTCTAGAACTCTACCACTTTAAGCCACAGCTCAGTTTCACAGACTTCCTGCCAGGGCTGGGTTTTAAACCCAACAGTGTCAAATCTTAGCTCTGGAGTATCTTGGATGACAGGATGTGCAAGCCAGCAGCATCTAATCCATGTAACTGGGTTGCAGTGGTTTACCTCTGGCTAATTCAGATTAGATGGCAAATGTCAACACTAGACTGCCAGCTTTCTCTGTGAAGAGGTATTTGCAGCCCTATCCTTATATAGTTGCAGTCAGAACATTCTATCTTTTCCTTTTTATTTGTTTTGGTGCCAGTCCTGGGTCTTGAGTAAGGGTCTAGACACAGTCTCTAAGCCTTTATGCTCAAAGCTATTGCTCGAGTGTTTGAGCTACAGCACAACTTCTGGATTTTTCTATTTTTCTAGTGAGGAATCAAACCAAGGGCGTCATACTTACTAGGCGAGCACTCTACCACTGAGCCCCTGTATTGACAAGGTATGTAAACAGATAAGTGTGTAGATTTGTAGACAGACAGACAGACAGACAGACAGACAGACAGACAGACAGACAGACAGATAGATAGATAGATAGATAGATAGATAGATAGATAGATAGATAGATAGATAGATAGATGTTGATATATTTAACGAGAGATATCTGTAAATTATGAAATTGCATATAAGATATTTCTACCAAATGTTGCCAATTAAATTATTCCTTCCTTTTTTAAGTATCATGATTGAATACATAATAAAGTATTAATTGAAAATTAGTCAATGTAGTATAATTGTTGTGTATAATTTTATAATATAATCTTACACTAACTACTAATGTAATTGTTACATTTACAACATTCTATTTGTACAGATGTCTATTGGAAAGCGTTTCTTTTTAATAATTTTAATTTTAATTTTTTATTTGTTTTTTTGGGGGGTCCAGTCCTGGGGTCTGAACTCTGGGCCTGGTCGCTGTATCTCAGCTCTTCAGCTCAAGGTTAGCGCTCTACCACTTGAGCCACAGCGCCACTTCCAGATTTTTTCTTTTTGCTTATGTGGTGCTGAGGAATCGAACCCATGCCTCTAGCATGGAAGGCAAGTGCTCTACCACTGAGCCACCCTTCCCAGTTCTGGAAAGCGTTTCTTAGAATCTCCCCCAGCCATTCAGTAGTGGGAGTCCAGGGATTCAAACATCAGGCCCAAGTTGCTGATTTCTGCTTGGCTTCCCTAATAGCCCACCAAACATCAGCAATATAAGGTCATGTATATTGTCTGGGCATTGTTATTTAGACCCCGGATGGTACAATACAAAGGAAAAAAAATAAAACCAACTGATTGAACTTTTCAGTTTTATCCTTTTCCTTTTTATTTATTTATTTTTGCCAGCCCTGAGATTTGAACTCAGGACCTAAGCTCCCAGGATCGGCTTTGGCAGAGATGCCAAGACTTGAGCTCAAGCCCAGTGCTTGGCCTAAAAGCAAATAATAATAATAATGATAACAATAGCAATAACAATAACAATAATAATAATAATATTAAGGCCCTGGCTTGGAATTTGCACCATTTCACTGGCAGTCCTGGCATTTAAAATCAAGGTCTGGGTAACTCTGTGGAACTATGTGTTAAGGGGAAGATCACCGTTGTTGAAGACAAGAAGTTCAGAAAAGTTCCAAGGGCCTGAATTGAAGTCCCAGTACTGGAAAAAATAATACTCATATATGAGATCTATTTACATACATGAGTTTATTCCATATGACATTTATTACTCTTATTTATTTAGTATTATTACACATAAAACATTTACTTTATTACATCATATCACGTATACTGACAGCCGGGATTTCACAGGGAAGGAAAAAAATGTGTCAAAATTGGCTTCTTACTCCATGAATACATTATTGGCCATGCTGTGATTTTAACTCAGCCCACCAGCCTGCAGAAAACTGAGCTGCCAGGAAGTTCTGAGGACCTGGGATGAATCCACAGTAGTGTCATATATATATACACACACACTGACAGGGGGAATGTGAGGATATTATTAAATTATATATTTTTACAAATTATTAGTTATTAAATTATGCTTCCATTTAATGAAGTATCATCATCTAATACTTATAAAATCATTAATAAAAAAATCAGTCAATATCCTTAATCATACCATGGTGCTAGAATGGAAGATATAAATTAAATAATTTTTGTGTGGCATTCTAAAATAGAGTCATGAATTAAATGCAAAATTAATTATTATTTTTATAACATTCCATTAGCATTCACATGAATAGGAATGAGTTAGTGAGGATCTCCCTCCATTTGTGAGTGGCCATCCTAGCATTAGAATTCCAGGCCTGGGACGTTTACTTCGAATGCAAACCATTGGAATGACACTGTGAAGATTTCAGGTTGTCACGAAAAAAAGAACAAGAAGAAAAGGAAGCCAGGTGTCAGTGGCTCTTGCCTATAATCCTAGATCCTCAGGAGGCTGAGATGCCAATTTGGATTCAGCCTGGGTAGGAAAGACTGCGATATTCATATTTCTAAGAGATCAAATGAAATCAAAACAAAATAATAACAAAAAAATCCTGAGTGGCCCCGTGACTCAAGTTGCAGAGCACTACCCTTGAGCAAAAGGGCTCGGGGACAGGGCCTGGATGATGGGCGTTCAGCAGGTTGCCCATGCCCAGCCCCCCAAACTGGGCAAGCTGGAACAATCCCTCAGAGAGTACTAAGTCTGAGCACACAGCTTGAACAAGCATCCTTCACTGCAGTTTAAGAACTGAAGCCTGGAAAGCATTGTGTGGGCTGGTGTGTGCAACTGGTAGTTACAACGAGTGAACTATGTCCTGGACTTGTCAAAGGAAACCACAATTCTTAGGCTGTAGGAGTTGTTGAAGGTTGTGGCTCCATATCCTCTATCCTTCTGTAGGATATGAGCCTAGGCCTCTGGGGATTGGTACCATAATTCATTCATCTTTCCTCCTTGCCGAGTCTCAGGCTGGTCCCAAATCCTGGGAAAGATAGAAAATAGCCAGAAATTTCTGTGCCAAAAGGGGTAATCTAATAAATCTCACGGTCAAAACTCCCTTTAGAAGTAAGCCTTGGGTTTCGAATGTGGCTTACTGGTAGAGTGCTTACTTAGCACACATGAAGCCCTGTGTCTATTCCTCCCTACCACAGAAACAGAAAAAGCCAAAAGTGACACTGTGGCTTAAGCACTAAAAGAGCTAACCTTGAGCAAAAGAAGCTCAGCAACATGCCCAGACCCTGTGTTGAAGCCCCAAGACTGGCCAAAAAAAAAGTGAGCATGGTAAGACATTTTCTAATGGGACTTAGAAGAGGGCCGAGGTTATGGGTAACAGGTAGAGGGCAGGTGCTGTTGGCTCACCCCTGTAACCTTAGCTACAAAGGAGGCTGAGATCTGAGGATCCCAAATGCAAGCAGGAAAATCTATATGAGACTCTTTTCTCCAATTAAACTCCCAAAAAGCCAGAAGTAGAGCTGTGGTTCAAGTAATAGATTGCTAGTCTTGAGCACAAAAGATAAGGGATATCATCCAAGCCCTGAATTCAAACCCCGGGACTAGCACACGCACACACACACACACACACACACACACACACACACACAAACATAAACACACCAAGATAGAGAATTTGACAGTCAGCCTGCACAAATTCCACCTCTATAAACTCAGTATTTAAAAAATAAAAAAGGGGGAGGAGGGAAGAAAAGACTTGTTCCAGGAGATGATATAATCAGCGCCAAAATTCCACAGGAGTTCTAAGATGGGGAACAGGACAGAGAGCCTCAGGCACAAGGTACAGCATGGGCAAAGGTATTGAGGTGTGGTGTGGAGCAGATGGTGTGGACGGAATGAAGCTTCTGTGGTTTCAGACAAGTCTGGCTGAACACTGAAGGCTGGGTCAAGTTTTGTACTTGAGTCACGGGTGGGGAAGAGGGTGGGGTCCCAGAATGAGGCCCAGGGAAAGATTAGCTTGACTTTTCACCAAAGACCCTAGCCAATTTCTGTGGCTGGAAGCCTATTTTTCACAGCACCTCACCCTCAGGCCCTCTTTGAATGGAGGATTCAGGGCAAATGCAGGGAAGAACTCTTGTTTAGAAAACCTTCTAGCTCAATCCCACCAGTGGCTCACCCCCTGTAAATCCTTGCTACTCAGGAGATTGAGATCAGAGATCGTGGGTCAAAGCTACCTCAGGGGAGGAAAGTTAGTGAGACTTTCTTGCCCATGAACTAACAAAAGCCAAAAATGGAGCTGTGTCTCAAGTGGTAGAATGTCCACATTGAGAGAAACGTTAAGAGACTACAGGTCAGACCCTGAGTTCAGGCCCCATTACTGGCACCTAAAAAATAAAGAAAAGCTTTCAGGAGCTCCTAGTCCACTGTGGTGAAAGTCCAGATGAGCTAAGCATCGGTGGCTTATGCTGGCCCTCATAGCTCCTAAGGAGGCTGAGATATGAGGATTGCCATTCAAAGCCAGCCTGGGCAGAAATGTCTGGGAGACTCTGATCTCCAATGATCCACCAGAAAACCAGAAGCAGTGATGTGGCTGAAGTGCTAAGCTGAAGAGCTGAGAGACGGTGCCCAGGCCCAGAGTTAGAGCCCCAGGACCAATATCTGGCCTGCTTTTACCTCATTCTGTGGCTCTAGGCAGAGTACTTTCCAGTGAGCCTCTGATGGTCTTCAATGTCTATGTGTCCTACAAGTCTAGAGAGCAGCCTCCTTGAAGGCATTTGCCTACAGAGCGGGACAGAGTACAAGATAAGGATCAAGCCGTGTGGCATGGAGGTCATCAGCCACGTCACCAGAAGGAAATATGTCATGAGTGTAGTGTGGATCTGAGCACTAAATCGACGTCTCAGACCACGGTTCTGGGCCAGAAGGGGTAGACTAGATAATGCCGGCTCACAAGGGAATCACAAGAATGTGAATTTTTCATGCACACCTTGGGAAGGTTTTGAATTGAGTTTATGAAAGACTTGTAGGCTGAGGAATCCAAAGAAGCCTGGCTGCTGCTGCTTGTAGCAGTCAATATATCCCAGGAGTCCCAGGGCTCAGAACCCTGCTTAACTCACCAGTGCTCAGTGGCAGATGAAGGTCTGCAATCATGGGAAAACTTCAAAGGAGCATCCATAGGGTCTTTCCCTTGATTCTATGTTCCCGTGCTGGGATGGAGGGGCAAGTTCCATGGAACTTACTGCCATAGCCCAGACCCCTCAGCACAAGAAGGTCTTAAGGAGAAACACCTGATGTAGCTTGAGAGTTTACTATGATTATGCCTCAGGACTGCCCCCAGTTATAGCTCAGCTTATTATTATTACCTTCCTGTGTGTGTGTGTGTGTGTGTGTGTGTGTGTGTGCACGTGCACACGCACGTGAGCACACGTGCATGAGTGCATGTTGGTAGTAGGGCTTGAATTCAGGGCCCGTGCTCTGCCCCTCAGTTTTTTCATTCAAGGATAGCACTTTACCACTTCAGCCACAGCTTTTCTTCCAGCCTTCAGGTGGTTCTTGGGAGAGGGGAGTCTCACAGACATTTCTTGTTGGGCTGTATCTGAATGTCAGTCCTCTGATCTCAGCCTGCTGAGGGAGCTAGGAATATGAGAGCATGAGCAATAAGCATCTGGCCACTCTTTCCTTCTTGGATAAAACAGAATATCTATTTCCTAGCCGAGCACCAATCTGCGGCTATCCCTCCTTCCCCTTCCCCTAACCCTCTGGGCTTCAGAGGAAACATACTCTCCCCTGAGGACAAAGAAATAGGATGCACTGATACGTTTGAGCATTATGTTCTCCACACAGTCAGGGGCTGCTGGGAGCTGATGTAGAAATCAGAGATGTAGGCTAGGGCAAGTAGACAGCTGTTAGAACAGAAAGTATGAAAAGACATCCATGCAGCTGCATGGCAGTGGCTCATGCCTATAATCCTAACTACTCAAGGTTGACACTGGAGGATCAATCAAGATTCAAAGCTAGCTTGGGCATACTCTTATCTCCAAAGTATCACCAAAAAGCTGGGAGGAAGAAATACTGTAATTCAAATGTTAGAGCACCAAACTTGTGCAAACAGGATAAAGGTTACCACCTAGGCTCTTCAAACCTTGGTAAACACACACACACACACACACACACACACACACACACACACCATATGAATGCAAAATCAGAGATTTCTACACTCTTACCTTTGGGTATTCTCTGCCTGTTCCCCCACTAATCTGGTGGTTGTTGGCCTAGGAGGTCGATGCATCCAACACCACCAGACATCTATAATTGTGGGGACCAGAATGGCTATAACGTCAGCCTTCCTCAATCCCAGCTCCTTTATTGGGTCATGGTCTATCCAGACCCTATGGGGTTCCTTTTACAGACTCACCAAGATCTTTAAAAAGGCATCACATGCTGGCCACTGGTGGCTCACGCCTGTCATCCTAGTTACTCAGGAAGGTGAAATCTGGCTTCCAATCC
>NW_024872640.1:0-22620 GCF_019054845.1 Dipodomys spectabilis | reverse complement strand
TGGCCAGTCCCCTTAATCCTATGTTGGATATTCCAGGCTCTCTGACCCTAGCCTAACTCCAAAGTCTTTTAGGGGAAATCAATTAGCTGTTGCCATGGGCTCTTGTCCCTAATGATAATCTTGTGCCCTTATTTGCCCTACTAAAAGACAGGAAGCCCAAGAAGTTATTACAATTACAGAAATTAAGGACAATATTTTTTCAGTTCCAAAAAGCCCTGGATGAAGTTTCCCTGAAGAGGTATTCTATTCTTGATCTCATTTCCCTTGGGTTGGTTGCAGGTGTCACTTGATTTCTGCATTTTTAACTCAAAAGAAGGAGCCATTACAGTGGGTTCACAGTCCTCTAGATGGCACACTTCTGTTGTACTCTCAGGCAGACCAACTTGCCAATGCTATCATCAAGGGTAGGACCCAAGCCCAAAGGAAGTATGGCCTCAACCCTCACCCAATTGTTTTTCCTTTTCGGATGACAGACGTTGAGTGGCTCACTCAAACAAATGCTCATCTTGCTCTCTCCCTAGAGGGGTTTCTTGGCCATACTGACTGCCATTATAGGCCATCCAAATGGACAGTCATGTTATGGTGACTTCCCCTCAAAATGCCTTCTCTATTTTCTTCTACACCTATTCCTGGTGCCCTCCATGTTTTTACTGATGGAGGTAAAGCAGGCTCTCCATATACAGCCTTTGAAGAGCAACAAAAGAGCCGAGCAAACAAATATTTCAACCTTGTCAAGGGTCAGTACAGTATAAAGAAATGCTTGCAGTAATTATGACCCTTCAGGACATTCAAAAACAGTTTAATTTGTTTTGTGGTAGCTTATATATGATTAACTTGATCCCTCATATTCCCCAGTCTGGATGGACCCCTATTTCCCGCTTTACTGTTACCGTTAAGGGCCTATTAGAAGGATGGGGAGCCCCTATTCATATTTAACATTTGAACGGCATTCAAAACTTCCTGGGTTTTTATCCATGGGCAATAATTCGGTGGGTCAGTTAGCTACTGGCCCACAAGCATTAACATTACAGAAGGCCATCCATTTATATGATTTAACCCACATCAATTGGAGGGAACTTCAACATAAATTCCCTCAGATTCCTGTAAAGGACCTCAAAAAGATAGTACATATCTCTAAAACATGCCAGCCCTTCTTAAAAGTACCTCCATTACAACCCAGAGGCCTCAAACCCAACATCCTCTGGCAAACTGATGTTACTCATTTCCCAGCCTTTGGTAAGCTTAAATATATTTTTGGTTCTATAGATTCTATAGATTCTATATTCAAGAGCATCTTGAACACAGAAGATAAAACTAAACATTCACAACACACTTTCTTCAATGCTTTGCCACCTTGGGTCTACCAGCACAAGTTAAAATCGATAATGGACACTGTTTTGCTAGTAAAGCAATGTCAGACTTTTTTGGCAGATGGCATGTTAATCATACTACAGGAATTCCCTATAATCACCAAGGCCACGCAAGTATAGAAAGAAATCACCAATGTCTTAAGGAATAATTATCAAAACAAAAAGTGAGAGTTAACCCCCACATACAGTTACAGATAGGTTTATTTACCATTAACATTTTAAATTTTTCAAAAGGGGCATCTGAATCCAGATTTCAGAAGCACTGGGGACAATTAAACCCTAAGCCCCAAGTGAAAGTCAGGTGGAAGGACCCTCTGACACAACATTGGAGAGGACCTGACCCCCTAGTTACCATGTGAAGGGGATTTGGATGTGTTTTTCCCATTGGAGAGATAGCCCTGATTTGGATCCCGGCCAGGAACCTTAAGTTTTCATCATTTCCTCTATTCAAGAGGATGCCCAAGGATAAACTTACTAACAAGGATAAAAAAGGCTATCGTGGTCACAGCTTGTGTTTAAAAGAGGAAAAGCTAAAAAGATAACTGCTAATCATCCGCAAGGACAAAAATCGCTTGAGAAGCTCTTATGTTCCCTAACAATTGCAGATGGTAATACTCCAACTGTTGGCTGTCCTGACTCGCCCAGTCCTGGCAATAGCCCTATGGAATCCACATACTTCAATGGGTAACCTGGGGAGTGATCAGTGCAGGCAATGGAGAAATCATGAATAGCACCACGAGAAAAGCTGTCCCTTTGACCTGATGGCCTGACCTTCATTTTGACCTCTGTGACCTGGCTAGTGGATACTGGGATGTTGGAGATTGGACTCCCCTTCACCAAGAATGGCCTGAGTGTGGTGGCCCATGAGGATGCACCATGTCCCATGTATGGGACCCCAATACCCAGGCTGCTCTCATGTTTTAAAGAGGTTAACCTTACGAGATACTGACCTTTATATATCCCCTGGAAGTAATCAAACTGCTTTGGACATTTCTAACTGTGGTGGGGCTGACGTTTATTACTGTGCTAGATGGGGATGTGAGGTAACTGGGACAGTTTCTTGAATCATGGACAAAGACCCTAACCTTGTCTGGCGAATCTCACCGCCCAGACTGGCCTCAAAACCTCTGAATGGCCTATGTTCTTCTTACCAATGTAATCCTGTTAAAATAACCTTTATAGAGGAAGGAAAAAGGATAACTAACTTGGAGGTGGGCAGCAAAAATGGCGCTGAGAAGAAGTTGAGTGGGCAGAGCCCGAGGTGTTTATGTTAAAATCTGACTGGATCCCACAATCACACAAAGTGACATCAGCGAGCGAACAGCTCGTGGACAGCAGGGAAAGTATAGAGAGCTTAGGCGCATGATAGGGTGACCTCTACAGGGAGTGGTTGGTTCCTTTTCCTCCCCTTTAATGGTGCATGGGGTATTTTTGCTATAAAAAGTACTTGCTGTGTGGTAATGAATGAGTTCCTGTTTGACTTGACTCCCCGCTGCATTTGACTGTCTCCAAGGCTAAGGGAGGCTGAGGAATGGGTGAGCAGTGCACTTACCTTTCCTTACACACTGTCCGTCTTCCACAGGACAGACGAAGACCCAACACTTCTGTTTCTCTTGGAGGAGACCAACTTAAATGCTACCTTTGAGATTCTGTTTCCATATGCAGTCACTGTCTAACACAATGGGATTTTGATCTTTAGTATTATTTCAGTGGGACAGTATCCAACACATAACATATTACTTAATGGATAGAAGAAAATCTTTAATAGGAAATTATTTGTTTTGGGCATGGAGGTTATGGTTATACTTTAAAAAATAGCAAAATAGGTAAAGATTTTATTTGAGCTTGTAAAACGAATATGAAGTCTTGACCTTAGACATGCCAAATTTCTTACCCTGGTGCATACGTAAATTCTTAGCGATACTTGAGTATTGAACCCAAAACCCTATACTTGTAAAACAGTATCTCTACTACTACCATACCTACAGATTATAATAAGATTGCTTATTTTGAGGTAGTATAACTATGCCTGGGCCTGCTTGGACTGCGGTCCTCCTAACACAAGCAAAAAAACAGTGCATGCAGCAAATGATTAGTTTCTGAAACTTCTTTTTTGTGTCTGGGCTTGCCTGGAACTGGAATTCTCTAATCTCTGTTTTCCAATTAGATAATATCATAAGTTTGAGTCACTTTATTCAGTATAAGTATACAATTTCAAAATATCTTGATATTGTCTATATTTGTGTTTAACATATATAGGTAACCTTAATTTTCTCCCTCTTTTGTTTAGTACTGAGTTGAAAACATTGGCTTTCTTGATATACATGGTTATGTTTTGGATGGAATCCCATCACAATCAAAAAAATCTACCGAAAGTTTATGTCAAAAATCATGGAAGGAAGGGGGACCAAGATGGCAACAAGGTAGTAGAGAAACGTCACAGTTCTCCCCAACCAAAAGGAGAGTTCAACATCCAACACTTAATCTCCCCAAGAGACTGACAACAACAAAATGATGAACACCCAGAGAAAAACAGGAGGTGGAAAATAACAAAAAAGAAAGAGAGAAAAAGAAGAATTTCAGAACAGAGAAGAGCAAAGACCCCTCCCCCAGCCTTTACTGGCCACGAGGTAGGGCACCAAGCCGTGGCCAGCCAGCCCCATGGGGGCTGCCGGAGTCCCAGAATCACAGGGGGCTGCCTGCAGATCACCCACACAGAAGCCGCCTGAGGTACCATTCTGCAGACCTGCTGATCACCATGAACAGAGAAACCTACCATCCGGGAGTCTGCACAAAGATCCCTTCCCCACCCCTCACTCTCCATCCGAGCAGAGAGGCTCCATCCCACCAAAGCTGCTCAACCCCAGGGCGGGAAACACAGAGCTACACCTCCAATCTTTACTGGCCATGCAGCAGCACGCCAAGCCCCCATCAGCCAGCCTGGGGGGGGGCTGCCAGAATCCCAGAGGCACAGGGGCGTGTCTGAAGATAACCAGCACAGAAGCCGCCTGAGGTACTGGTGTCAGACCCACCGATTATGACAAATGGAGAAACCCCTGAGCCCGGAACTTCGCCCCACGATGGGAACCCCAGTGCTACACGGGACGCCCACAGAACACCAGAGCAGAAGACTTTAAAGGAATTGGTGCTGATCCGGAGAGTGCAAACAGAGACAACCCCAGAGCTCAGAACCTGTATATAGGCCCTGCCCCCACCCTTCGGGCAGAGGCAAAAGGCCCATCCCACGGCATGGACCCGACAGCATAGATGGAGGCAGAGACAGAAGAGAATCACACAGAGCCACCAGCACCCAGCCCAGCCCACAACCACCCCAACTGAATTCAGATTGCAACAACAACTGATGACCTACATCACACAAATATAACTAGCTCCAGGGTGAGTACCCCACAGGGGACAGTGTGTCCCTCAATGGAGACCAGAGCTGGTGGAAATCCCGACTCTGACCCAGACACCCTACCCCAACACCTGGACCACAGGAACCACTAAAACTGGTGGAGCACACTCCACTGGCCAGGCTAAAGCAAGAGTGCCCCTGGAAGGGAGTTTAAACGCCCAAGCGAGGAACAGCACCCCTGGGTCAAGACACCCAACAGTAGTAGAAATTTGAACTGTGTACCCGAGGCTGCATAACCTAGGTGATATACACAGCAGCACAGGCCCAACTAGGGTTGGGCCTCCCAGTAGGGGGACCAGGACCAAGTCTGGGGATCTGGTGCCTGAGCAACACAACCAACTCCTCCCAACTGAAGTCAAAAGCTGAGCATATGCCTCAGCATAGGGGAGAAAAACAGGGAACTGCACCCCCTGGGAAGCACGCCTGTGACAACAAAAAACCTGGGAGCTCAGGACAAGAGAAGCCCACCGGAATCCTACTCATATATTCTAGGCTTGGAAATGGACAACACAGGCCACCAGCACCTGATAATAGGCAGGAGCTTAGGCTGGTAAGGTGGCTGAGAAGTAGCGTGCTAGTCTTGGGTGCATGAGGACCTGGATCTGATTCCTCAGCACCACATAAGCAGAGAGGGCCAGAAGTGCTGCTTTGACTCAAATGGTTGGGTACCAGCCTTGAGTTGAAGGGCTGAGGAACAACACCCAAGCCCAGAGTTCAAGCCCAAAATCAGCCAAAAAAAAATTCAGGGCCTATAGCAGACTCCAGCATCTGGGAGAGTGCATCCAGAACATCCAATCTTGCCAAGAGCACCCATAGAAGCAAACAGGAGCAGTCTACGCTGCTCAACCCTTCCAAATATGGGAATTGCCAGTGATCTACAGCAGAGAGCCGGGAATCCTATGTAGGATAGACCAGCAGGTGGAGGTAGGCCTCCAACAGAACCCAGATCAGGTACAGACTCTCTCTACCAATACATAAACAGCAACCAAGCAAAGACAGACACACCAAAACAACATTTCAGATTAGTCTACAATAATCCCTGAAACCCCATGGGAAAATCACAGTGAAAAATTACAAGGTTTATCAACACCCAGGATAGCAAGCTAAACCCAATAGCCAGAAGTCATGCAGGGGAGAGCCCCAGTGGGAGCAAAGCAGGAATGGAAGGCAAAAGCTACATCCAAGGGATGTTGGAGGCAATGACTCAAGATATAAAGCAAGAAATAGACCAGAAATTGAAAGAGCACAAGGATGAACTATCAAAAGAGATTCAGGATACCAAATAGGAAATGCATGCAAAAATAGAGGCAGCACACACGTCACTAAGAAGTGAGATAAATGCCAAAATAGAGGCAGTACATACCTCATTAAGAGGTAAGATCAATACTTTGAGAACCAACATCGAATCCATAAAGGAGTCCATTTCCTTCATGCAAACCACAGTGGAAGCCACAGTTAACAGAGTGAACGAAATGGAATATTGTGTCAGATACAGAAGCCAGAATACACCAACTGGACCAAAAAATGACAGAAAAATCACTCAAATTATGCCAAAGGGAAATGCAAGAGAAAGCACTTAGTGCCAAGAAATTTAACCTTCATATAAGGTGAGGAATATCAAAGCAACGGAATGCAACACGTATTCAACAAGATAATCAGTGAAAATTTTCCCCATCTCAAAAAAGAACATCTTACCTACATAACAGAAGCATATAGAACACCTAACAAGCAAAATCCCAGTAGAAACACTTCTATACACATTATAGTAAAAATAATTGATCTGAATAATAAGGAAACAATCCTGCATGCAGCAAACATGAAGAAGGAACTATACTACAATGAGAAAAAAATTAGAATCATTGCAGATCTGTATACACAAACACTGAATGCAAGAAAGGCTTGGAAAAGTACCATATGAGCACTGAGAGCCAATAACTGCCAACCCAGACTGATATACCCAGCAAAGCTAGCATTCACATTCGATGGAGAGCTGAAAATTTTTAATAGCAGAAAAACTAAATGAATACATAAACATTAGCTACCATTAGAAAGAATACTAAGAGGGGGGACACAACCTGAAGAAAGCAACCAGGAACTGGGACCTGCACTCAGACAGGCATTAATTGAAGTCTAACTGAGAAAGCACAGGAGGAAAGGAAAGAAGAAAAAGTGAGGAAAACAGGAAATGACAGGGACTTAATATTAATGGGCTTAATTCACCAATCAAAATAAAAAGAACTGCAGATTGGATCAGAAAACATGACCCATCCATCTGTTGCCTTCAGGAGACCCACCTCTCAGCCAAACATACAAACGAACAGAGTAAAGGGTTGGAAGAGGATCTACCAATCAAATGCCCCCAGTAAGAAAGCAGATGTAGCTATCCTGATACCTGACAAAATAAACTTTTCATTAAAATCAACACAGAAAGACAAGGACGGACACTACATATTAATACAGGGAACAATCCAAGAGGAGGATATTACCATCAGCAACTTATATTCCCCAAACATTGGTGCACCAAGATATGTTAAGCGAATACTTTCAAACTTACAGAATATCCCAATATGATAATACTAGGAGACTTTAACACCCCACTCTCACCAAAGGACAGGTCTACCAACCAGAGGATTGACAAAGAAGCTACCGAATTAAGTGAGGCCATGCTTCAAGCAGATTTAACTGACATCTACCGAGTATGTCACATTAAAACAACACAGTACACATTCTTCTCAGCAGCTCATGGAACTTCCTCCAAAATAGACCATATCATAGTTCATGCAAGGAACTTAAGCAAATACAAAGGGATCGACATAATCCCCTTTATCCTATCTGACCACAGTGGAATCAAACCAGTTCTCAATAACAAAGCATATCACAGAAATTTCTCTAATACATGGAAATTGAACAGCACACTTCTTAGCAATGCCTGGGTAATGGAAGAGATCAAAGATGAAATAAAAAAAATTTCCTACAACTCAATGAAAATGAAAACACCTCGTAAAAAATTTGTGGGACACAGCAAAAGCAGTCCTGAGGGGCAAAGTTATTGCCCTCAGTGCCCATATCAAGAAAATAGAGACAGACCAAGTAAATAATCTCAAGTTGCAATTAAAACAGCTAGAAAAACATGAAAAAATTGAACCTAAAGTTACTAGATGGAGCCAGATAACTAAATTAAGAGCAGAGTTTAATCAATTAGAAAATCAGAAAACTATAGCCAAAATTAACCAAACAAAAATATGGTTCTTTGAAAAAATAAATAAAATTGATGGACCGTTGGCAAGATTAATTAAAAAAAGAAGAGAGGAACCCCATATTAACAGTATTAGGGATGCCACGGTAAACATCACAACACGTACCCAAGATATCCAAACAATCTTAACGGACTACTTTCAAAAGTTATACTCTCTAAGGAAGAAAACCTGACAGAAATGGATGCATTTATAGAGAAATACAAATTGCCCAAACTAAGTAAAGAAGAAATAAACCAATTAAATAAGCCAATATCCTACAATGAGATACAGGAAGCTATAAAAATCCTCCAACAAAAAAAAAGACCAGGACCAGATTGATTCACAGCAGAATTCTATAAGACCTTTAAACAAGAACTAATACCCATACTCCTCAAGCTCTTCAGAGAAACAGAAAAGGAGGGACCTATCCCAAACTCATTCTACGAAGCCAATATCACACTCATCTCCAAACAGGCAAAGACCCAACCAATAAAAGAGAATTGCAGTCCTATTTCCTTGATGAACACAGATGCAAAGACCCTTAACAAGATTCTAGCTAATAGAATCCAGAAAGACATGAAAAAATTCATACACAATGACCAGGTAGGCTTCATCCCAGAGATGCAGGGATGTTTTAACATACGTAAGTCAATAAATGTAATCCAACACATGAACAGAGCCAAGGTCAAGAATCCATGATTATCGCCACAGATGCAGAAAAATCCTTTGATAAAATTCAACATTCATTCATGCTAAAAGCTCTAGAGAAAATAGGAATAGAAGAAACATTTCTTAAAACAATAAAAGCCATTTATGACAGACAAATAACAAATATTATACTTAATGGGGAAAAGCTACAACCAATTCTCCTAAAATCAGGAACAAGGCAAGGATGCCCACTGTCTCCACTCCTCTTTAATATAGTCCTGAAACCCTTAGCCAGGGCAATAAGGCAAGAAAAAGACATGAAACGGATCCTAATAGGGAAAGAAGAAGTTAAACTATCCCTTTTTGCAGATGACATGATACTATATATTCATGATCCTAAAAACTCCATCCTCAAACTCTTAGAAATCATAAATCACTTCGGCAATATAGCAGGATACAAAATCAACCCACAAAAATCAGTTGCCTTACTGTACACTGACAATGTACAAGAAGAGAGAGAAATAAAGGGAGCAACCCCATTCACAATAACCTCCCAAAAAATAAAATAATAAGAATTAACCTAAGAAAAGATGTAAAAGAACTATTTAAAGAAAACTATAAAAAGTTAAAGAAAGAAATTGCAGAAGACACTAGGAAATGGAAAGACCTCCCATGCTATTGGATAGGCAATACTTAATATAGTGCAAATGGTAATAATGCCAAAATCAATATACAAATTCGATGCAGTTCCTACTAAAATCCCAGTGACGTACATCACTGAAATACAGAAAACAGTCTAAAAATTCATATGGAACAACAAAAGAGCTAGAATAGCCAAAACAATTGTAGGGAATAAAGACAACATGGGAGGGATATCCATGCCAAACTCTAAACTCTACTATAGAGCTATAATAACAAAGACAGCATGGTGCTGGCACAAAAACAGACCTGAAGACCAATGGAATAGAATAGAAGATCCAGAAATAAATTCACTGGCCTACAATCAGATGATATTTGACGAAAGAGCCAAAGACATACAATGGAAGAAACACAGCATCTTCAAACACTTGGAAAACTAGACGGCCACATGCAGAGAAATAAAAGTGGACCCCAGCCTATCACCATGCACCAACATCAACTCAAAATGGATTAAAGACCTTAATATTAAACCTGAATCTCTGAAACTCCTGCAGGACAGAGTAGGAGAGACACTTGTACTAATAGGCACAGGAAGGAACTTCCTGAACAGAGTCACAGGATCACAACAAATTGGAGAGAGACCCGACAAATGGGACTACTTAAAATAAAAAGCTTCTGCACAGCTAAATCTATCGCAACCAAGCTACAAAGACAACCAAATAATTGGGAAAATATTTACCAGCAATATATCAGACAAGCGGATAACCTCCACTATATACAGGGAACTCAAGAAACTAATCCCTCCCAAACCTAAGAAACCAATTACTAAATGGGCAAGGGAACTAAAGAGGGACTTCTCAGATAAAGAACTAGAAATGGCAAAGAAACACATGAGGAAATGTTCATCATCCCTAGTTGTGAAAGAAGTGCAAATAAAGACAACCCTGAGATACCACCTTACCCCAGTCAGAATGTCCCACATCCACAAGTCAGCCAACCACAAATGCTGGAGGGGATGTGGAGAAAGAGGAACACTATTACACTGCTGGTGGGAATATACACTTATACAACCACTTTGGAAAGCAGTCTGGAGGGTCCTCAGAAAGCTAAAGATTGACCTCCCTTATGAGCCAGTCATACCACTTCTAGGCATCTATCCTGAACAACAGGAACCAATATACAAGGACACGTGCACTTCCATGTTTATTGCAGCACTGTTCAAAATAGCTAGGATATGCCCCACCAGAGATGAATGGATCCAAAAATTGTGGCATCTATACACAATGGAATATTATGCAGCCATTAGAAATGACAAAATAATGGCATTTGCAGGGAAATGGATGGAGCTAAAAGAAATCATGTTGAGTGAGGTAAGCCAAGAGCAAAGAGACAAACGGTACATGGTCTCCCGGATAAGTGGATATTAAATCCAAAATGTTAGGTGATAAGATAAAATTAACAGGACTTAAGAAACAAAGAACTTCCACTCATCTGGTCGAACCACTACTAAATAAGCCCATGCTGATGATCACATGAAAGCTGTATATGTGTACACCATTATATGTTATAGACCATGATAGACAATTTGCTCCAGGAAAGTTAGAATGAGTTTATGACTTTAAATGAGCATCATTATCCCACAATACTGTGAAATTTGGGAAATTATGTAATCACTTAATCACAATTTTAAAAAAGAAACCACCAGAAAACTAGTGGCTCTATGTCTCAAGTGGTAGAGCATGAGACTTGAGCTGAATTGTTCGGGGACATCTCCCAGGCCTATAGCTCAAGCCCCACGACTTACAAAAGAGAGAGAGAGAGAGAGAGAGAGAGAGATCTCTAATGTGATTGTTGCTAACATATTTATAAAATTATGTCTTTGTTGCCTTGTATGTACTCACCCATGGTATAACCCCTGCTTTCACTATATATGATTCTAGTATATGTGGAGGGGAAGGGAAAAACAAATTGTTAAAACAGGGATACAGGAGGACACATTGCAACAATGAGATGTACAAGTCATTATGACGAAAAGCAAACTTTACAACTTTGGTTTGGGGAACGGGGAGGTGGGGAGAATACGAAGGGATGGGAAGGGGAAACAATGGGGGAGGCTACAATGCTTGATAAGAAATGTGCTCCTTATCTTACCCATGTAATTGTAACCCCTCTGTACAGTATTTTCACAATAAAAAAAATCATGGAAAAGAAAGCTTCAGGTTGGAAAAAAACACTGATCCTTAAGATATAAATGAAGTATATTTATTCTGTTAATCAATGCTTTCTTAAGTATGAGGAGGAAGGCAGAAACGTGAAAGATGTTAGGTCTGTAGAAATTCTGTACTTGTCACTTCATGTTATCTTCCTTTCTTAAAACTTGTTTTATTAACCCCCCCTGGGTGTATATTTGTTGGACTAATTGGTAATCTTCTCAGGAAATGAAGGTGATTTTAGAAGGCTGATGGTGTGGTAAATAAAGGAATGATGAGAATGAGCACAGATATTGTCACAAAATGAACCGACCAAGTTAACTGCTGAACAGCAAAGCAAAGCAAAGTTTCAAGTCTGATGATCCACATTGGAACATATATAGATAGATACATATACATATGTATATAAATATACATATACATGAATATATATACATGAAAAATTAAATCTCCAGTAGAATATAGAGAAACTTGAATGACAAATATTAAAGTCTATCAAACTGGTTGCAGGAAAGGTACAGTAAAATATCAAGAATTTAGCATAGAATTTACATAGATTTTGTAAAGATGAAATTTCTTCCTTCATTATATACTTTACAAATATCCTTAGTATGTTTTAAGTTTTTTATTTTGTGAAAATACCATACAGAGAGATTACAATTACATGGGCCAGGTAACGAGTACATTTCTTATCAAGCATTGTTACCTTCTCCTTTATTTCCACTTAACATCCCTTCCCATCTCCCCTTCCTGACCCTCCCCCGCAACCGGAGCCAAAGTTGTAAATTTTCGTTTTCCTACTTAACATTTTGTACATCTCATTGTTGCAATGGGTCCACCTGTATCCCTATCTAAACAATTTGGTTTTTCCCTTCCCCTCCACAAATTATACCAACATCAAATACAGTGAAAATAAGATTAAGTTTTTTGATATTGTAGTAGGAGAATCTGCACAATGCTGAAAAAAGGAATTACATGAAATATGCAACATGGCTAGGCACTGGTGGTTCAAGGATATAATCTGAGCTAGTTAAGAGGCTGAGATCTGCAGATCACAGTTCAAAGCCAGCCTGAGTAGGAAAGTTCATTAGATTCTTATCTCCAATTAACTACTAGGGCAAATGGAGTTTCAGTTCAGAAAGTATGTGGAGACTGGCCTAGAACACAAAAACACCATCCAGGCCCTGAGGTTACACCCTGGCATCAACAGAAAGTAAAACATAAAATAAAACATGGAGTTAGATATTTTAGAATGAAGCCCAATTTAATATACTCTACATTGTTAGAAAGACTAGACTTCTGTGTTAGCTTTATAACCTACCATAATAAGTGACACTGTCCATTTATTAAACAGAAAGGCTTACACAAATTTACAAGTTTGAAGGTTTCAGTGTATGTTCAGTTGGTTTTGTTGCTTTGGGGGCCTGTTAAAAGACAATGTCAACGTGGGGAGTATGTCAAAGAGAAATGGTTTTGACCTAGAATGATTAAAAGAGAAAGGAAGAAAGTAGATAAGAGTCTATATTCTCATAAGTTTCACACTGAAGTACTTAATCTCCAGAATAACTTTTCAGGTATTTTCCACAGTATGGGAGGAAATAGAAAATCATCTTTCTTTAACACATAGATCTTTCTGGGGCATACTAAATTCAAATGGCAACATCTTCACCAATAATAATGACTTCAGGGGTGGAAGAAACTAGATATTTCTGTAAATTCTCATTAGATCTCAGAAGACTAAATATTTTATGGAATTCCTATTAAAATATTTTCTTGCAGACGGAGTGGGCCTTTATACTACAAATGTGTATATCTGTGTGTTTTTATGTGTGTATGTGTGTGTTTGAATAAACTAATATAACAATGTAGCAGATAAAAGTATTATGGCCTTTCGTTTTTCTTTTCATACCATGAAATTTTGCCACAATTCCCAATCAAATCCTATCCAACATTCAAACATTAATGTTGTCCCAAAAGTTTTGCATACCAGCCCAAATCCATCTATCTTGTTTAAGATGACCATGGTATAGGAAATTTTTATATCTTCCAACTACATTGTCACCAAGAAAACAACATACAATATTTCTTTTAAAAATATCTAGATTGTAGAACATTTTGCCAGAAAATTGAAGGAATATATTTTATGGGATTTAAAAATTTAGTCATTTAAATGGATATTCTATATCCACAATTCAGAGCCCTATTAAACTACATAATTGCAAAACTAATCTATTACCATATTCCATAAAGACAGGCCTTGCTGAAAACAAACTAGATGTGGTAAACAAATTAACATGTATGCCATTTACAAATGTTGCTCTTCTAAAGCATGGAAGTGACAGAGCAATTAATGCCTATGAGCAGCAGTTTCTAAGGAGTATGGAAAGTGATTACTTTGCACCATAAGTGGAAAAATCCACAGATGTTTCAGGTTGTGCTTCATTGTTGGCATTTGTGAGATATATTTTTGAAAGAACAATGAAAGAAAGCATACTGTTTTGTAAAACTTTGCTGGCTGACACTTCAGGGAAGTAAAACTTATTGAAATGTTTCAAATGAGAAGACAGAGAATAGGGTGGGTTACGATGTGGTATGAAGCTTTAAATACAGACTGAATCAAACCAAAGAATGGGAAAAAGTTTTTCCTTAACAAATGTTTTCTGGGTATATTGTGCTATACATTATAATGATGAAATGATCATTTCTTTGGAAAAGTAAGAAAAAACACTGTCATCTGTTGAATTTATTTTCGAAGTGATTCTTAAATGACAAGAATGAAGAAATTTAAATGGGTTCATATTATCTAGGATTACTTCAATTTTTTATTAAAAGTTAAAACAAACTGACAGACTATTATTCCATTAAGATTTACAGAGTAAGTTTCTGGCATATATTTTTTTCTTCCTCCTTTTTAGAGGGTGATATAAATATTTTTTTTCGAAAGGGCAACTTGGTCTTAATAATTACACACAAAATGTATGTTGTCATAGAATCAGAGAGTTTTTGTGATTAATTTAAGACAATAGTAGGCGCATTTTATGCCAACACAAAATATAAAAACCAATGATATTTTCACGGAACAACCACTCATAAAAAATCATGAAATAATAAAGTAAATCTCCATGTCAATTTATTTTTGTTGGTCATGGGTCTCAAACTCTGGGTCCAGGCACTGTCCCTTAGCTCCGCAGCTCAAGGCTACCAATGAACCACTTGAGCCACAGTGCCGTTTCTCGTTTATAGGTGGTTTATTGGAGATAAGAGTCTTACAGACTTTTCTGCCCAGGCTAGTTTTCAACCACTATCCTCAGATCTCAGACTCCTGATTAGCGAAGATTACAGGCATGAGCCACCAAACCCAGATCTAATTCAATAAAAAAAACAATCTTATTGAAATTTCTGGCTTTTTCCAATAAACTTATTTTTTCAGCACTATTTTATAACTCTGAGTTATTTTTAGATGTAACTGGGATTTTTTAATAGATTCAAATATAATTTTTACTATTATTCAGTATCTCACTAAAATCCACTATTATTGACTTTGCACAAAGTCAATTATTACATACTATCTTACACACTATTATTATTCCATTCTATATTTCATATAGTGTGAAGTAAATATAGTTTGAACCATTTCATATAAATTTTTTACTAGATGCTATTTTAGCATTTAAATTCACATCTGTGGTTTTAAACTAAGCAAAAAATATTTTAGATTTAAAATCAAATATGAATATGTAGTGTGTCCCAATTAAACCAAAAATTCTGAGTTCATACAGACAAAATTATTTTCTTTTCACTAAAGACTTTGAAATAATACCATTGCACTAGTGAGGCAAAAGGAGGCAGAATTCAACTCACACCAAACAATATCTGTGCTATTTTGCTAGCCCCTCCACCAAGACCTGCCCATTCCCAGTTGTCATAAAAATTCAAGTGTCTCTCTTAGAATTCTAGTTGTAAAAGTTCTAAATCACTGATTCTTTGTACTTTTTGTTATATGAAACAAAATATAGACACAAACCAATCGAAATAAAATGCACACATATGTTGATGTCACCATAGCTGGAAAAACATCCAACAAAGTGTAACTTCCCCAGGAACAAAAACATGTTGTGCCCAGTTGTTTTTTCAGTACAAAAACCTCAAATACAGGTTAATTTGAGTACAGCTATAAGGATAACTGTCTCAGAAACAAGATTGTGTTAATTTGTAATTAAATTCATCTAGATGACCCTAATAGAGCAAATCTCTTGAATGGATCAAATTGTTTAAAAAAATTTTTTTTACTGTATATGAATTAAGATCTGCACATATTTAAAAGAAAAAATGCTATAGAATTAAATCACAAAAATCATGACATACTTAACAAATTCAGAAATCCAATGAATAAGTCCAATAGTATCCATATTGAGAACTAAAAACCACTTATTTAACAATAACCAAATATACAAATAATAGAATCTGAGCAGTGTACACGACTGTACATAATTTAAAACTACTCTAAATCACAGTTTGTAGAAGACTCAATGTGGGTTATCTAAAGGAAAACATCAGCACATTATATAAATGAAATTAAAAATCTCATGAGAAGGAGAATAGTAGTTTCTGGAAAATACTATTTTAATAAGTGGTGGTCAAAATATTTCTAGTACTGGCAAAATTGCATAGCAATTTAGCTAGTTCCAAAAAAGATCCATGTTACTCGAGCTGATTTGAAACTTTGGCAAAGTAGTAAGATACAACTCTAACATTATTATGGATGTTGACTCTGGCATGGAATTCATTTCCTCTTTGATCTGAAAAAAATGAATATATGAAATAACATAACTTCAACTAAATATCAAGACATAAATAAACATATAAACAGAAAAATCATTATACAAGCCATATTGAAAACTAGCGTAAAAGAAAGTCAATCACACTGATTTATTTAAATGAATTTTTCCATAAATGATTTCTTTTAGCTTGCATTTTAAAACATTCTGTTAAATGATGTATATCTTGGTAACTAATTTTGGATGCATCCTTAAATTTTTTCTGAGTATAATGTGTCACTTCAGTTCCTAACTCATGAAATGATGTTGAATATAAAAATAAACCTAATAACCACTGTTTATAATACACAAAATTTCATAAGCAAGATTTCATTACGCATAGGTTAACATTTCGATATCATAGTCTCATGACTGATAAGGCCTATCTATAGTTGTAACTAGATTCCTCAGCCTAAATTAAGCCACTGTTAAAAATGTTTATATCTTTATCTGTCACTCATCAGAGATTAAACTTGAGTATAAAGCTTAAGGAAAACGATAAGGTAAGAAAAATGCAGCATAAAGTAACTCACTGGTTTAAAGTCAAGCTATTTCTCCAAAACATTCTAAGTATTTCCTTACACTGTGTATTATTCTTGAGAAGGGAATGGGGAATGTGAGAAGAAGACTAACTAAGCATTGTCTTCAAATATACATAATTTGGATTTATCTCTTCATTTCACTATAAGTATTTTTGATAAAACAAAAAACTGTTTGAATAATTGATTTTCAGGTCAGGTATAATATATCCTAGTTCCACATACCAAACTATATTCAGAAAATGGTATATAGCAATTAAGTAAAGAAAACATATACAATAAATAGCAAAAAATATATACCTGTAGAGATAATATTTTGACAAATGCATTGAAAATATTCTAATATAATAATTAAGTTGATTGAACAATTTCACATTGACAGTAATTAACTAGAATATTTTAATGCTAATTGGACATGATTGTTCTTATGAATTAGCAAAACCTATTTCTCCTTTTAATTTGTCTGGGAAATAACTGAAAAAAAAGGAAATTACTATATGAATCTATAACAACTGGAATGAATTTTTGTCTGTTTGGTAGCAAATATTAATTTCACAAAGTAATTTTATTGGGATATACACATATGTCTACATAATGTAGCTTGTTATATTTTATTCCTTTATTAATTTCATTATTCTATTTTTATACTTAAATTTTATTATGTGATCATACTAACTTATAAAGTATTTGAATATTACTCCACACTATTTCTCTTTATCTACTCATTCACTTTTTTCCAAACTTAATCAGTTCCATCTTTTACACTTGGGTCATTCAGAGTCTGCATGAGAAATCCAGTATTGGTTTTTCCAGTATGGCTTATTGCTTTAATATGAAGGTATCCAGTTCTATCTATTTTCCTGAAGATGAAGTGATTTCATTATTATGTGTGGGTACATAATATATCATTGTGTATATATGCATATATGTATATATTCTTTATTCAATCAGCAATTAAGGAATGTGTACGTGAATTCTGCAGTTATTCATTTTTTTAATGGGAGAAGGAAGGATGGAAATAATGATGTTTGGATTGAGAAACGTGATCTTTAAGTTGGCACTCTAGTATTTGAAACATCCTCCCACCTGCTCTTTCATCAGTATTTCAATAATGCATTATATTTTAAAAAAGAAATTTAATTACATTGGCAAAGGAGTTCTTTTTCAGTATCTATGTTATTTTTTTTACAGTGTAACGTTTAGTATGTCATGTGAGTATGGGGATGTATGTGAACATGAATATTCATGCATGTTTGTAAGGAAGCTGAATGTATGTGAGATACAGGATTCAAATAAAACTTTGAGATATGAAAGAGACTTTGAAAGTGTCTTTGACCTTGAAAATTGTCCTGAGTATGAATTTTTGGAGAAATATCCCCAATAAATTTTTTTATTGTAAAGATACTCTACTGAGGGTTACAGTTACATGAGCAAGGTAATGAAGTACACTTCCTATTGAGCATTGTTACCCCCTCTATTACTTTCCCCCTACCAACCCTTTCCTTCCTACATTCCCCGAGGTTCTTTCTTTTTTTTTTTTTTTCTAATTGAGATTAAGTGATTGTGTAATTTCCCAAATTTCACAGGATTGTGGAATAAAGATGCTCATTTAAAGTCACAAGTTCATTCTAACTTTCCTGGAGCAAGTTGTCTATCACAGTCTATAACATATGAGACTGTACACATATACACCATACATGTGATCAGCACCATGGGGATATTTAGGCGTGGTTCGACCAGCTGAGTGGAAGTTCTTTGTTTCTTAAGTCCTGTTAATTTTGTCTTATCACCTAACATTTTGGATTTAACATCCATTTATCAAGGGGACTATGTACCGTTTGTCTCTTTGCTCTTGGGTTACCTCGCTCAAAATGATTTCTTTAGCTCAATCCATTTCCCTGTAAATGCCATTATTTTGTTATTTCTAATGGCTGCATAATATTCCATTGTGTATAGATGCCACAATTTTTGGATCCATTCATCTCTGGTGGGACATCTGGGTTGTTTCCATATCCTAGCTATTGTGAACAGTGCTGCAATAAACACGGAGGTGCACGTGTCCTTGTATATTGGTTCCTGTTGTTCAGGGTAGATGCCTAGAAGTAGTATGACTGGTTCGTAAGGGAGGTCAATCTTTAGCTTTCTGAGAATCCTCTAGACTGCTTTCCAATGTGGTTGTATAAGTGTACATTCCCACCAGCAGTGTAATAGTGTAATAGTGTTCCTCTTTCTCCACATTCCCTCTAGCATTTGTGGTTGGCTGACTTGTGGATGTGGGACATTCTGACTGGGGTAAGGTGGTATCTCAGGGTTGTCTATACTTGCATTTCTTTCACAACCAGGGATGATGAACATTTCCTCATGTGTTTCTTTGCCATTTTTATTTCTTCATCTGGGAAGTCCCTCTTTAGTTCCCTTGCCCATTCTGTAACTGGTTTCTTAGGTTTGGGAGGGATTAATTTCTTGAGTTCCCTGTATATACTGGATGTTAACCCCTTGTCTGATATATTGCTGGTAAATATTTTTCCCAATTATTTGGTTGTCTTTGTAGCTTGGTTGTGATATACTTAGCTGTGCAGAAGCTTTTTATTTTAAGTAGTCCCATTTGTGGAGTCTCTCTCCAATTCGTTGTGACCCTGGGACTCTGTTCAGGAAGTTGGAAGGATGCAATTTTTTATATTGTGCTGGTACTGGGGTTTGAGCACTCCTGGTCTTGAGCACTATCTGGGCTTTAATTCTCAATGCTTGCTCTATACCACCTGAGCCACACCTGCACTTCTTCCTTTTACCACAAGTTGAGAAAAGAATGACTTAATTTTATTCATTTAGAATAGCTTCGAATTGCAATGGTCAAATTTGAAATTACCTAGTAGATAGGTGTAATCCACCAGTGCTCTGCTAGAACTCACTTCTTAAAAAAAGATAATCACAAAAAAAGAGAAAATATATTTGTTCAATTATTTATGTTGTCTGATAAACCAAATAACTTGCTACTGGAAGATAGAAAGAGAGAATTTAGAGATGAATATGGAGGATAGAGACCCAAAGAAAGAAGAAGGAAAGGGAGGGTAAATGAGGGGAGGGGAAGGGAGCATAGAAGAGGAGGGGCGAGCTGAGTAGAATTGTCTATAAAGTAGTATTGGCCAATCAGTGCCTTTGAATTTATGTAGCCAAAGGGTTATATTTTTGGTAGTAGTAAGTTGAGATATACAATAACAATTTACAGGTAATAACTTGTTAGTGTGTTTCTTTCTGCACCAAGGGTGCCACAGTGAGGTTACTGTTTCAGAGAAGGCTAGAATAATCAGTTTAAGTGATTCTGAGAAACAATAATTGACATGCAAGGAATGCCCCCTTGTATAGTGAAGTCAAGAATCACTCTTGTTCCCTGATCTACTCTTCCTCTCAACAGGAATAGCACAAAAAGAAGATGAAGGATATAACTGAGTGATGATCATCTCTCTGTTTACTCTCATCCCTTGGCCTCTCAAACAATAAAGCCAAAGTAGACTTAACCTGAACTAGTGGGGAAAATGGGAGGAAAAATTTCAGTCTAGCTTGATGTGAAAGTTTTAAAATATTTTGGGCAGCGTTTTAAATACTGAAATAAATCGTTGGTGATTATTAATAAAAAAGTAACTCTAAATTTATTGAAAATTTAGAAAACTAAGAGGCTCACTCCATAGTGGAATCTGAATAATTAAACTGACTCCTGCTTCCATCATCAGAAATTGAAGAACGTTCCTAAACTTCCAATACTAGGTAAATTACCCTCAATATTCACTTAAAGTGTGTGAATATGATGCAGAAAACATTACTCAGGTAACTGTAACCCCACTCTACACGATTTTTACAATAAAAATGGATAAAAATTAAAAAATTAGATTGCTGAACTGATAAGTGATGGAAATTCATGATGGATAGTGTCATGCTAAGAGCATGGAAATTATTTTCCTTTCATCTTCAGTGTGTAGAGAAGAAAAAAGCTTCATTGGATGGCTCTGAAGGTCCAATTCTGAGTTTAGGACAGAAGGTGAATAGTAAAGGAGACCTATCTCAGCCATTCAGAGATTAGAAATGTGGAGAAATATCCTCATTTATGTAGGTAAAACATGGTTGAGAGAATGTGGCAAGCCCTAAGCCAAATGTCAAAGGCAGAGAAATTTAACAAAATACCATGAAGTTGAAACAAGTCTTCAAAGGGAGAGCTGGGCTTAAGGGGAGTAGGGCAGAAGAATGGAGAGGGAAATGGATGAATACAGTCAAAACACTCAATGTACATATGTGAGAATATAAGTAAGAAACTTAAAGGATTAGGAGGGTTGGCGTAAGGAAAAGAAGAAAAGTGGAAGATTGACAATGATCCAAATGTATTGTACATTGAAATGTATATACACTCTATTCATCACTGACATGATGAAGTGAAACCACTTTGCACAACTTCCTGAAGATTTCAAAAATTTTGAAATTTTAATATTAAGAGACCAGAATCATAAACCTTTAGAGATAAATAAGAGGATGGCATTGACATATTGTGGAGGCTTGTGCTCCTATCAATATACAAAAATTAATGTGTCAAGTCTGCTGCAAAAGTAAATTTTATTTTGCGAATTCTTTTTGCAAATTGCTTAAAATATAGAGAACCAAATTCCATCACTTCACTTCCAGTAAAAAATTTTTATAAACCTTTAGCTTTCTCAGTTGTTTCTAAATATTTTAATATAATGCATTGAAATCAATTTCATTCTACATTTAAGTTTAAATTTTAAAACACTAAATTCTTTTAAAATCCTCTCACGTAGGCACAGGTATGGATAAATAGCTGTTGTGGGCAGAATCAGAATTATTCAGAAGGCTGTAAATAAATGCTTACCTAAGTTTCTCTCTTCTGGATCATAAAATACAGACTGTCCTTGTTAGGAAAATGGAGGAGAATGGAAAAGGAATAGGCTGGACTCGATCATCAACAGGCGAGGACTGTTTATTGACGAACAGAGAGGGGCACAGTCCTGGCAGCAGGTTTGGAGGTTGTGTGAGGGTCTGGGACAGGATCTGGGTTTTTATAGGTGGTCTGAGCAAGGTGGTAGAGGTTAATGAATAGCCCTTAAGTCACAGCTGGGATTAGGTGGATTGTCCTGCCTGCACTTCAAAGGAGTTCACACATATCTGGGATTTTGCCTGGGCCTGGAACAGTAGGGTGGGGGTTAATCCTTCATATTCTATCGTTAGATACATAACATGATAGGGCCAAGAGGGGAGAGGCAAGATCTTCATTTAGGATCTTTGGATACAGAAAAAGAATTGGGCTGAGAGAAGACTATCATGGAGTTATGAGAACAAAGCAGATTCCCATCATTTTGAACCCTGGAGTATAAAAGGTGGAGGGGCATTGTGGTGTTTTCTGGCTACTTCCAGCTGGCATGGGGGTGTGGAGGAGTCACTGGGGCGGGGATCTTCAGGTCCAGGTCTGTGCTCAGTCTAGGGCAGTGTAAGCAAAGCCTCTGGTTGCCAGCAGTAATAGGATGGCCTTGATTTGTTCCCAAGTTTTGAGTGAGGGTTGTTATCCTGTTAGAGAGAAACTTGAGTTCCAAGTATATTTTAGATATGAGACCGTTGTCCGTGGTATGGCAAGTAAAGATCTTCTCCCAATCCGTGGACTTTCTGTTGATCTTGCTAGCTATGTCATTTGCCCTGCAGAAGCTCTGCAACCTTATGCAATCCCATTTGTCCAAACTTTCTTTGATTT